>NC_056744.1:1400116780-1400266780 GCF_019279795.1 Protopterus annectens
TGCAGGGTTTGAGTCCCACAAGGGATAATTGGCTAGGCTTAAAATGGCTCACAAAGGCAGTTAGCCTAATACTAATCTAATCTAATCTAATTTGTCATGCTTTCTCCACCAGGACTTTTAACTGAGCGGAGAAATAAGCTAGTTTTGAAAGGCTTACTTAAGGGAGAGTATAAAGAGGCCATATCTGGTCTGAGGACTGAAGCCAGTTTATCTTCCTCCTCCTCTTCTTCTAAACCTAAGAAAAGATCACACTTAGTACTGAGCAGTTCCAAAGAACTGCCTGCTAAATTACAAAAACTACTTTCAGAGCCACTAGTTTCCCAGGTACTGACAGACAAAGATAATTCAGAACAGACAATTTCTTCGTCACCAAAACCTTCGGCAACTAAAGCTTCAGCACCTGAGATTTTTGGCAGAACCAAAACAACCTATATTCAGGACACTTCCAAGAACCATTTACTCTCCATCAGTCGATTCATTTGCAGACCGACCACAAGTCCATTTATGGAACTGAGACCTCCTAGATCTCCTTCAGCATTGTCCGTTCAGTCCACTAAGAAGCTGTCGGAATTGGACATCATGAGGCTGGTGGACCAGCTCTTAATGGTGAGGGGATTACCTCCATCTTCAGTTCCCAGCCAACTCAGGGAAGGACCTGTCCCTCTTTGGTACTATCTAATCTTCTTCCTTCCAACTCCATTTGAGTCTTTGGAGGCCCTGACATTGACCTGCCTGGCTCCGACTGCCTCGGTTCCAGTGAGAGCCTCTTCTTCGGAACCAAGTATTGCCTTGAATTCCTCCTGTTTATTGGAACCGGGGGTATCCTGGAGGTGAGGCTTCATCACTGTTTCCGAGGGGCATGGCTTGACTTCATTTTTTCAGAGCCTTCCTTGCTCCTTGGTGCTTCGGCATTCATGGGCTTAACTTGACTTCTGCTTCAGAGGCTGACTCTTCTGTGTGGGGTGGGACCACAGTCCCACTAGTAGCCTTAGCTATATGAGTAAATTGCCATAGCTTAGACTGACTGGGAGAAGGAAGTATAATAGCCCAGGACCTCCTGGAGAATGTTTCAAGCAAATCCTGTCCTAGACCTGGAAAAAAATCTATTTTATAGTGTTTTGGAAATGTAAGCACAGACAACCATGTTGCAGCTTCTAGAACATTACAATAATCTATTTCTTTCCAAAAAGGAAAATATCTAGCACACCACAGTTGTAGGCAAAATTCATTAGGCAAAAATGCTCTCCTTCTTTTATACAAAAGGAAATGACTGCTTCCCTAAAGTGACTCACTGTTCCTCCCAAGCAGAGCATTTTTAAATATGCGTCTTACTGCAGTCCCACCCTGCCTCAGCTTCAGGAGGAAATTTTCTGTTCCAGCAACCACATAGGGTTCTCAAGCTATGCAGTTCAGCAATGTACTATGCTATGATCTTTACTCATGTTTTACTTGTGATGTATGGTATTACTTTTCTGATTATTCCGTATAAATGAACTGCAGCTATTCTCCTTGGGCCTCCACTGTTAATGGGGCAAAATCCAAATGGCATAATCTTGACTGACAGATCTTTATAAGTGCAGTGTTTGAAGCAGAACTTCAGTTTCTTAGTTTCTTATATCAACAGGAACCCTTTTTGTCCAATTTATATCTATCGATATACGTCTGTAAAAAATCACAAGAAAAATTGGTACTTTGTAAGAAATAATGTTGCTGTCTGAGATTCATTAAAATTGGGGGAAAATATGAACTGTATACAATCTGTTTTGAGACGTTAAAGTAATTAAGCACTTAGAAAGCAATACGTCTGTACTTTAAAATAAACGATTATAAATAGATGAGTGCTTTCACCTTTAACCGAGCTTTATCAGATCTAACTCTAGTTTGAATAATATGCAATACGTCTTTATTTAAAAATAAAAGACTACAGATAGATGCATGCTTTCACCCTTAACTAAACTTTATCAGATCTAACTCCAGTTTGCATAGCATACAGTATTTATATGCTTTACCACGCAGTTCATGTTCAGTTCACTCAAGCTGGAGTCATAAATGTATGCCATAGGCTGCTTGTGCTACAATAAGCTGCAAAAGGATTGGTCTCACCTTTCATACCTATTCTGTATATCTACTCCTGTTGGTAGTTAATAGGTAATACTAGCTTACATGCTGTGTGTGGATCTTATGTGGCTAGTACTTAATTGATACAAACACATTATATAACTCATCACTGGCTATGGACATCCATTCATACTTTCTCAGTTGATGTTGGTCATTTTAAATATGGCAAATAACAAGTGCCGACAAATATGTGACAGTCCGTCAAATTATAAAGCTTAAGTATTATACAGCTGTAATAATAATTGTGGCTTGTCAGGACGATGCTGGGAACTATCTAGCTGACCCAGTTACATGCCACCCTTACCACAATAGAATGAAAACATTTAATGTGGAGTTGTTCAATCTCACCGTTCATTCTTACAGATGGGTTCAGAGCTGATCCTACTACAAAGCACGAGGTCTTCAGATAGCTCAAGGCCAAGTCCCTATCCCAAGATGCACCTAGAGTTACCCCAGATCTAGTTTGCCACTGCAATAGATCGGAGGTTCTCGCTAGCTCGGGCCAATAAAAACTTTATTTCTTCTACTATTTTCATAATATTGATAATTCTTTCTAAAATAATAGTTTAGATACTTAGATAAGCTCTTACAGCTTTTTTGTGTAGTTTCCCTTCCCTTGGTGTGCCTTTTTCTTAAATTACTATTTGGCCTCTTTTTCTTAGGCCTAATTTTGCTTTTAGAGTGTGTTTAGTTAGTGACCTTTCTGTCACAGCTATCTTTATTACTAGTTTAGATTATAGTGTGTGCTTAGATAGTGACCTTTTGTCACAGGTTTAAAATAATTAGAGTCAAAGTTTAGGTTTTAGTGTTTGAAATAGTAGTGTATAGTATTGTTGTGTGCCTTTAGATAGTGACTTTCTGTCACAACTTAGATATATTTACCTGTCTTCTATTTAGATAAATCGTTTTTGTGTGTGTGTGACTACTATTTAGTCCATAGTCTTTTAAGGGCTTGTGTGATTATTGTTGTTTGGGTGTCTCCAGTTTTACAGCACCCTCTTTGGATTCTGTGTGTTACAGTATGGCTGACCAAGACAAACACCCTGAATTAGGATTTAAAAAATGCCCTAAATGTAGGCAGAGAATGTCTGTCACCAACAGTCATGTGAACTGTGTTTATTGTTTGGGAGCTTTGCATCTCCAAGAAAGCTGCTCCATGTCATTCTTTCTCTTCCAGGATTCTCCAGGAGAGAAAGAGAAAATTGATTAACAGAGGTTTACTTAAACATTCTTTCCAAGAAGCTTTGAGTGACCAAGATGGATCCAGTGAGTCCTCAAAGTCTTCCAAGACTTCTGAAAGTAAGAAACTGAAAAAGGCTTCAGCGCCAGTTCCACAGAACTCGGAGCCGACCGTCTTATCCTTTCGGAGCCAGTCCCCAGTTTTGGAACCAGTATCTGAAGTGCCTAAGTCTCCATTGTTACAGTCTGTACCATCCTCCATCCACTCATGTCAGTCTTCGATTAGCCTTTCCAATTTGGATGTGGATCATGTGGTGCAGAAGCTTTTACAGGCACCAGCCTTTGCAAAATTCTTATCGGCTCTGTCCCAACCAGCTTCGGAACTGAAGACCCTCTTACCAGCTACTACTCTTTCTCCTTCAAGCCATACCGGTCCTTCAGAGCCAGAGGAGTCAGACTTGTTGATCGTGGAGCCTTTGGAGCTGACGCCTGCTCCAGTGTCTTCGGCTCCGTTTACTCTGACATCCTCTGCGCCAGTCTAGGTATCTAGGAGCTGACACTCTGTGGTCAGGTCCAAGGAGGATAGTCAGACTGACTTGTCGGTTCTGACTCTGCCTGTTGGGGCTTTGGTGCGGATGAGCTCGGCTCCTATTTCTGGCTCGGAGCCCTCTGTCTGGGTGCCGGGAGTATCGACGGTTTCCTCGGATTTGTTGGTCCCTTCACATTGGAGCAGAGGTGCCTTTGAAGCCATGAGGAGAGTTGTCTCCTAAGACATCTTCGACTTCAGGTCTGACTGCCTCCTTCCCTAAAGCACCTGTGTCTGCTTCTGCTTCACAGATCCTTGCCAAGCGTAGAGACCCAGATCCTCAGGAAGCCCCATTGGGTGGCCCCTGCTCTTCCAAGACCTCACAGAAGCCCCCACTGATGAGGTTCCCAGTAGGAGAATTTGTAAGAAGAAGCATCTAAACTCCCTTTAGGAGTTCCTGACATTTGATACTGACTTGAATGAATCAAAAGGCTCCTCACGGTCCCCATCTGAGGATATCTCATTTGCTGAGATATTAGAAATCCTTAGGCAGAGGGTGACTGGCAGTCCACGAACCCTACTGAAGACGAGTCGGTTCTCCTGAAGGCTTTCGGGTCTCAACCCTCCACCTCTTGGGTGTCTCCCCCCTTCGATGAGTTTTTCCACCCCGACCAGACCCTACCCCAAAGGTCAAAGGGGAGGGAAGATGTGGATGTTCTTCGTGTTTCACATTTGCAATCCTAACATGTGGGTTATCTGGCTCCCGGTAGCCCTCAGTCGGCCCGAATACCAGAGTCCTCAGTATATGATGTCGGCTACCGTCGGCTGTAAAACTGATGTCAAAATGTCAGGTATAAAGGGAGGCAGTCGACGCCATTTCCTCAGTCTTTCTTGCCACGGAGCCCGAAGCAGGTGCAATTCACACTAGTGTCGGTTGGCTGTTTACCTTTTTTTTTGCTTTCCGACTACCAAGTTGAAGACGCCTTCAGATAATGGGATCCTCTTTTCTTGCTTTAACGAATGTCAGATGGTATTCCTCCCTCAAGAGAAGCAAGATCATCTTTTGGCTTACTTCAAGAACTTGGCAAGTATGACCAAGCTCTCTGCAAGGCAATTCCTGCAAACACTGAGGTTCATGGCTTCATGTATTCTGATGATCCAATATGCAAGGCTGCATATGAGAAAACTTCAATGGTACCCTAAGAATCTTTGGTGCCAACACACACAGGACTTAGACTTTATTCTTCCCTTAATTCCCTGTCTACAAATGGAGTTCCTCTGGTGGGCGACAACCTGTTCTCAGAACAAGGCTCTGCCTTTCTGCCCACCACCTGCCAGCCAGACTCTCACCACAGATGCCTTAGATTATGCATGGGGGGCTCATCTGGAAGGCAGGGGCATACAGGGGACTTGGAGCACCCAGCAGATTCATCTGCACATAAACTTAAAAGAATTGATGGCAGTGCAGCAGGCCTTGCTGGCTTTTAAGGACTTATTCTACCCTGGGACTCTGCTGATCAGGGCAGACAATACCACAGTCATGTGGTACATCAACAAGCAGGAGGGGACTCGCTCTTATCCCATGTGCAGACAAAGCATGAGACTATGGTCATTAGCAGCTTCAATGGGCATACATCTAATAGCCCAGTATCTTCCAGGGAGGCTAAACTCCTTGGCAGATCTTTTGAGCAGACATTTTCTGGATCCTCATGAGTGGCAACTGAACAAAGTAATTTTCCATTGCATCACTTAGCATTGGGACACTGCACAAGTGGATCTTTTCTCCTCTCACAACAAAGCTTGGGGAGTGGACGCGCTGTCCTTCCTTTGGACACAACTCTCAGTTTATGCATTCCCCCCTCTGCCTCTTCTTCCCAGAGTGCTGCTAAAGATAAGGGACAAAAAACCAAAGGCTATTCTTATAGCACCAGATTTGCCCAGGCAGCATTGGTATCCCCTTCTTCACAGCCTTTCCCAGGCTCAGCTTTGGCATCTTCCCCTGGTACCAGATCTGTTGGTTCAGGAAGGGGGAAAGTTTCTTCATCCTCATCTTCAAACTCTGCATTTAACTGCCTGGCTAATTCTTTAAATCTTTCCCAACAGGTGGTTGAAGTTCTTCATGAGGCCACGTGGCCTAGCACCAGAAAATCCTATGCAGATAAATGGAAGAGACTTTACTCTTGGATACAGGCTAAAGGAGAAGACTCTTCTCATCCTTCTCTTTCCCTCATTCTTGATTACCTAGCAGGCTTGCTTAATGGTGGACTTTCCTTTTCTTCAATCAAAATTCATGCTTCAGCAATTTCTGCTCATTGTTCTTTTGAGCAACCCATTTTTTCTCACCCTTTGATGAAGTAGTTTCTGAGGAGAACTAGCAATCTTAAACCTCCCAGAAGAGCTCCTACTCCTGCTTGGGATCTAAATGTTGTCCTGCAAAAGCTTACTCTACCTCCCTTTGAACCAGCTGCCTCTGCAGAATTGAAGTTTCTCTCTTGGAAGACTGATTTTCTTTTGGCTATTACTTCAGCCAGAAGGGTTTTGGAGCTGCAAGCCTTAATGGCAGTAGAACCTTTCATTATTTTTTATTCCAATCAGGTTTCTCTGAGAACTAATCCCTCCTTTATGCCCAAGGTGGTTTCCAGTCTGACCCTTAACCAGTCTATTCACCTGCTTACCTTTTTCAATAATCCCCAAAATAAAGGGGAAATGATTCTGCACTCTCTTGATGTTCACAGACAGCTGAGATTTTACTTAAACAGGACTAAATCCTTTTGAAAATCTGAACAGTTGTTGGTTAGTTTTGCTCCTGGGGCTCAGGGTAAAGCCATTTTGAAACAAACCATCTCCAAATGGATTGCTCATTGTATTCACTTTTGTTACCTGCAGCATGGGAAGGTTCCCCCTCAGGGTATTAGGACCCATTCTACTAGAGCAGCCTCTACCTCTGCAGCCTTTCTGAGAGGTTTGCCTACTAAGGACATTCTAGAAGCAGCTACTTGGTCTTCTGTCCTTACTTTCACAAAGCATTACAATCTTCCCTTGTTTTCTAAATCCAGGGCTGGATTTGCCTCTGCAGTTTTGCAGGGCCTTTTACCAACCGTTAATCTGTGATCCTTCCTCCCCCCTTTGTCTTTTTCCTGGGCTTTGGGAATCAACCCATATGTTAGGACTGCAACAGTGAAACACGAAGAACATAGTACAGCTGTGTACACTTACCATAAATGTAGATTTTCGAGTGTATTCACTGTTGCAGTCCTGGTTTCCCATCTTCCATTCCCCTTCTTTTCCTAAGGCACAGACTACTTATTTTATTTTTTTTGGATGGCATGTTTCCAGGGTGTTTCCTTTCTAGGTTAGCCTTCTTTTGGGGGCTTCAGGCAGTTAAGGCAAGAAAAACTGAGGAAATGGCGTTGGCTGCCTCCCTTTATACCTGTCGTTCTGACATCAGTTTTACAGCTGACGGCAGTCAACGTCATATACTGAGGACTCTGGTATTCAGGCCGACTGAGGGCTACCAGGAGCCAGATAACCCATATGTTAGGACTGCAACAGTGAATACACTCAAACATCTACATTTATGGTAAGTGTACACAACTGCACTTTCTGAAAAGCCTAAGGAGCCTTTCAGGACACACCTGGTGAACCCCCCTCTATGGGCAGAGGAGGGGGCAATAATGGAAGATGCTGTCCTTGTGGCAGTGGGGGTCCGCAAAACCTGGGCGACACAGATCACTTCTTTGGCAAGCCCTACCAGTGCTCCTGAAAGGAGGCCTGACTGTCCTACTCTGTAGGCAGTTGGGGGTCGCTTATCTTTTTATCCAGGTGCCTGGCTCAAAATTACAAATGACAACTGAGTACAAAGTATCATTGACAGAGGATATTTCATTCCTTTCGCCGCACCCCCTCCACTGACAAGAAAAATTCCGGACGTTCCACCCAGTTACAGGGAACAGGCAACAATAGAGGTCCAAACATTGCTAAAAAGAAGAGTCATCCAACCAGTCCCAACAGACCAGATAGGATCCGGAACTCACTCAAGACTCTTTTATTTAGTTCCAAAGAAGACGGGGGACTGGAGACCTATATTGGACCTCAGCAGACTAAACAGATCTGTCAAGAAAGAGAAGTTTCGGATGGTCACGCTTCAGTCGATACTTCCCTTTTTAGGGAAAGACAACTGGATGTGCTCAATAGATCTCCAGGATGTGTACTACCACATAAAAATGGCCAGACCATTCAGGGATCATCTGCGCTTCTGGCTGGGAGCCAATCATTACCAGTTTTGAGCCGTGCCCTTCGGTCTCACTACAGCCCCCAGAATGTTCACCAAATGTATGGCAGTGGTTATGGCTCACCTGAATCGTTTAGGATTCCAGGTGATTCCATACCTAGACAGCTGGCTCCTCACCACCACCACCAGGCATCAACTCATTCAAGCCAGGGACACCACTTTTCACTCTACAGTCAGCTGGGCGTTACGATAAACTCCAGGAAATCTGCTTTGTCGCTATCACAACATACCATTTTTATCAGAGGAGAATTGGGCACCACCACCACCACGCTGAGACTTCCAGTAGAAAGAGTCTTACTACTCTGTCAGCAGGTCTGCTATCTAATATCCAAATCGAAGCTGCAGCATCAGGAGTACTAAAATTGTTAGGCATGATGGCAGCTGCAATTTTGGACATACCGCTGGGTCGCATGCACATGCAGATGTTCATCGTGCATACAGCTGCAGTAATCACAGATGGGTTTTCTGCCGTCAGGCAGGTCCTCGGTCGGCCAAATTCCAAAGTCTAGGTCCGGCGTCGGTTGTTGTCGCTTTCTTTCCTGACATCAGTGCGACAGGGGTATATAAGACACAGCCGACGCCATATTCTTCAGTCTGTTTTGCCGCGCGGTGCCCGAAGCAGAAGCAGTTCACAAGTGCCAGTCGGCCAGCTCCTGAAAATACGAATAATTGGAAACCGAAGTCTTCTTTAAAGCTAAGTACCCCATTGGGGAAACCTTTCTTGCCTCAGACCGATGTCAGGCAAAGTTAACAATTGTATTTCTTGTGGGAAGCAAATACCGCATAAGGATTTCCATTCCCTCTGCATACCTTGTTTAGGCCCAGACCAGGACGTCTCGGCCTGTCGCTTTTGCGCTACTTTCAATAAACGCACTATTAAGCGTCGGGCGGAGTTCACCCAGCACTTTTTTGGTAAAGCCTTTGATTATAAAATGTCGTCGGATACTCCGACTACCGTTTTGTCCAAAAAACGCAAGGACAAAGACCGACACGCGAGGCCCGCGGTCTCCACCGACACCACACCAAAAACAGCTACACGTGGTCCGGTTCTCAGCGAGGCGCCTATGCAGCCCCTGACTACCGACGACACTTCTTTGGCGGTGTCCTCTGTAACCGAGACCGCAGGTACCTCGGCCCATACCCAGACTACAACCACCAAAGCCACTGTGAGTGTTGAGCCTCCTAATGTGGATAGGTCCACTTCCACCCATGGTGTCTTTAGACCCTCATCTTCCTTCTCCATTAAGGCCTTTACTAAGTCCAAATCAGCCATGCATCCCAAGAGGCCTGTTGCACAGGGCCCATCTCCAGGACCCATGCCTAAAAAGCAGATGCTAAAAATGGCTGAGGATTTAATTACTCTTATTAGGGGTTCCCAGCCCCCTCCAGACAAGAGACCCAAAGTGGAGGAAGCTTCTCCCTCTTCTGACCAGGATTCCATTTTTTCAGAACATTCTGATGAAGAGGAACACTCGTACTCCCCTTTGGAAGATTCGGATGCTGAGCAGTCCATTCCTTCTGTATCTCCCCCAGAGGATTTTTCTTTTGGGGAAACCTTGCACACCTTGAGGGAACACTTCCATTGGGAAGGCCAAGACTTTTCTGATTCCAAGAAAAGACTTAGGGAATTTCTTTTGTTACCTCAGCACAGACCTCTGGCGATACCTCCTGTCTTGGACATACTTGATGATGTTTACTCGGAGGCTTGCCTAAATCTGGATTCCCTGCCTCCTGCCCCAGTCAAGCCTGATAGGTACTACAGAGTTCCTAACTCTCACCAATTTCTTTACAAAAGCCATAATGCTGACCCTGAAACCATTTCTCAAGGCCCCAAGGGAATGGAGGCCTCTACTGCTAAGAATCCACTACCTTCCGAAAGAGAGTCTAGATCCTTAGAAAGGTGGGAAAAAAGGTATATACCTCGGCCACCCTAGCCATGAGGGCCTTAAATTCTCAGTTCCATATGCTTAAATATCAGCAGTTTCTGTTATCACAATTAAGAAATAAAATGTCTCAACCTGAACAACCAGATTTGAAGGAGTTGCAGGATATGATGCATCGTGCAGAACAAGTGGGTAAACACACCTTACAATGTGGCTATGATGCCCTAGAGGCCTCAAGTAGAGCTGCTGTGACAGGATCAGTCATTCGTAGACATGCCTGGCTTAGGGAACAAACCTTGCCTGACCATGTTAAAGCTAAGCTACTAGATGCTCCTTTACAAAAGGATGTACTATTTGGTACTAATGCTGAGGAGATACTACGGAAAATGAAAGAAAAAGCTAAATCTATGCAAACAGTCAAAGCTTTTCTACAGGTTCAACCACCACGTTTTAGCAGAAATTGGCCTTCAAAGAACTGGTCCTTTCCAGCCACGGACAAGCCACAAAGAGGTAGATACAGGCGCACAAGGGGCAGAGGACAACCTGAAGGATCATATAGAGGCAGACAATGGCAAACTCCAGCACCAAGAGGTGGCGAGGACAGTGCACAGCAATACAGGAAACAAACCCAATGACTTCCCCCTTTTCATGCCAAGCAAGTCTCAGCTGACAGCACCCTTGGGAGGAAAGCTGGCATTATTTACAAGAAATTGGCATATTATCACAACAGACAAATGGATCCTGGACATTATAAACAGAGGCTACAGATTTCATTTTCACACTCTTCCAAAAATGAGAGGCATGCCGAACCTGCCACACAATCAAAGGGCAGAGGCTCAAATACAAATTTCAAAGCTTATGGCCATGAAAGCTATTCAAAAAGGTACCTACTCATGAACAAGGTCAAGGTTTTAATTCCAGACTTTTTCTGGTACCAAGGAAAGGAACCGACTGAAGACCCATTTTGGACTTATCCATCCTAAACACATTTCTACTCGTACCAAAATTCAAGATGCTCACATTACAGCAGCTTCTTCCCATGTTGGGCAAGGAGTTTTGGCTGGTAACATTGGACCTCAAGGAGGCATACCTGCATGTCCCAATCAGACAAAGCTGCAGAAGATACCTCAGATTTCTTGCAGGTTCAATCCACTATCAATTCTCTGCATTGCCCTTTGGCTTATCTACTGCACCCAGAGTATTCATGAAATGCCTGGCATCAGTAATTGCCTACTGCAGACTTCAAGGGATACAAATTTACCCTTATTTGGATGACTGCCTGATCCAAGCGGACAACAAGCACATACTTCTGGAACATCTGGCTTATGTAACACGATTATTGAATTCTCTGGGATACACAGTCAACAAGGAAAAATCCAGGCTAACACCATCTCAGAAAATAACTTTCCTGGGTGACAACTTGGACACAAACACCCAGATGGCCTATCTTATGCCAGAAAAACAAGGGCAACTAACTCATTACTTCAAAATACTAGCAAATTGTACCAGGCTCACTGCAAGGAAAATCCTGCAGGCTCTGGGCTTCATGGCATCTTGCATTCTTCTAATCCCATGTGCAAAGAGGAAACTTCAATGGTACCTAAAAAACCTATGGTCTCAACACAGCCACAGTTTGGAAACAATAATACCAATAATTCCATGTTTGCAAAAGGAATTTCTATGGTGGGCCCAAGCATGCCAAACAAACACAGGTCTTCCATTTTGCAAGCCTCAAGCAAATCAAGTCATCACAACAGACGCCTCAGACTACGCCTGGGGGGCGCACATGACAGACAGGTGCATTCAGGGCAAATGGTCCCAAAAGGAAAAGCACCTTCACATCAATCAATGTAGCAGTAATAAATGCAATTACAATTTTCAAGGACCTCCTGCATCCAGGGCAATTATTGATAAGAACAGACAACACCACAGTAATGTGGTACATAAACAAACAAGGTGGAACACATTCATACCCCCTGTACAGGCTAGCCATGTCACTTTGGAACTTGGCTCTGGAATGGCAAATCGAACTTCAAGCACAGTACTTGCCAGGATTGGAAAGCAAGCTGGCAGACAATGTAAGCAGAAATATGACAGATCCACACGAATGGAAGTTGCATCCTCAAGTGTTTACAAAGATAATCCAGGCATGGGGAAGACCAGACATAGATCTCTTCGCCTCCCACAGGAATCATCAATTGAAAAAGTTCTGTTCAAGGACCTTTCATCCAAAGGCCTGGAGAGTGGACGCCCTTTCTTTCAGTTGGGCAGCATGGACAGTTTATGCTTTCGCACCTTTGCCTCTTCTGTCCAAGGTGCTCTTGAAAGCAAGAGCAGACAGACCGAAGATGATACTGATTGCTCCAGACTGGCCAAGACAACACTGGTGCCCACTCCTGAGGAGCCTAACACATACTCCTCCCTGGACCCTACCTCTAATGCTTCTTCTACTGACTCAGCACAGCTACAAAACTCTTCACAGTCAGCTGAAAACTCTCATTCTGGCTGCATGGAAAATTCATTAACACCACAACAGACCCTACTCTCCAAAGAGGTGCAGGATGTCATTTTGGAGGCCAGAAGGCCATCTACTAGAAAGGCTTACTCCGCAAAATGGGAACGTTTTTGCGCTTGGAATGAGAAAAAAGGCCAGGATCCTAGAAAACTGAATTTGCCTCAGATATTACAGTATCTAGCTGAGCTGTTGAACAGTGGACTTTCATTCTCCTCCATCAAAATTCATGCCTCAGCCATTTCTGCTGAATACAACACTGATCCACCCTTATTCTCTCACCCACTTTTAAGACAGTTCTTCAGAGGAGCTAAGAATATAAGACCTCCAAGGAAACAACCAATACCAGCCTGGGATCTTAACTACATTCTAGAAAAATTAACATTACCTCCCTTTGAACCAGCTGCCTCAGCAGATTTGCAATATTTGTCCTGGAAAACAGCTTTCCTTCTGGCCATTACCTCAGCTCGTAGGGTTTCGGAACTACAAGCCCTCATGGCTATGCAGCCCTTTCTCATCTTCCATCAGGACAGGGTTTCCCTATGAACCAACCCGTCATTTATGCCTAAGGTAGTATCCAGGGTAGCTTTAAATCCGGCCATACACTTACCTACCTTTTACCCCAATCCTCAAAAACAAAGGGGAAAGGCTGCTACATTCCTTAGACATCCATAGACAGCTACGTTACTATTTGGACAGAACACAGCCCTTCAGGAAATCAGAACAACTTTTTGTGTCCTATGCTGTAGGAGCTCAAGGGAAGCCAATTTCCAAACAGACAATTTCAAAATGGATAGGCCATTGCATACGGTTTTGTTACTCCTTTCATGGCAAACCTGTTCCTACAGGCATCAGATCCCACTCCACAAGGGCCACAGCTACCTCTACAGCCTTCCTCAGAGGAGTCCCTACCAAAGATATTTTGGAGGCAGCCACTTGGAGTTGTGTGCATACCTTCACAAAACACTACCACCTGCCTTTATATTCCAAAACTAGAGCAGGCTTTGCCACTGCTGTGTTGCAGGGCATTCTGGCTGCTCCCAGTTCCACCTAGTGCCTACCACCCTGTGCGTAGCTTTGGGATTCTACCCATCTGTGATTACTGCAGCTGTATGCACGATGAACATAGTACAATTTTGTACCTACCATAAATGTAGATGTTCGAGTGCTAATACAGCTGCAGTACAGGTTTCCCTCCCTCCTTCCCCTCTTGGTAAAGGCCTAGTGGCTAACACCTCCTCATACAACCTGATTGGGTTATTCTTCTATGGTGTATTTGCTTGCAACTACTGATTTTTGATTATATTGCATTGCTTGACTATATATATATATATATATATATATATATATATATATATATATATATATATAATTTATGTATTGCCTTCCTTCTGGGGGCACCTGACATCTGGGGCAAGAAAGACTGAAGAATATGGCGTCGACTGTGTCTTATATACCCCTGTCGCACTGACGTCAGGAAAGAAAGCGACAACAACCGACGCCAGACCTAGACTTTGGAATTCGGCCGACCGAGGACCCGCCTGACGGCAGAAAACCCATCTGTGATTACTGCAGCTGTATTAGCACTCGAACATCTACATTTATGGTAGGTACAAAACTGTACTATTCTGCAATGGCTGTTATTCACTCAATGGTCTTACCAAGAGCTTCCAATGTCTCACCTTATAATGATCATGAACCCCTGCAAAAAGGATCTTCAGTGGTGGTTGACCTCTCTTCATGTCATGATAGGTCATCCTTTTGTTCCACCCACACCAGCGGCCACAGTGACCACAGACACTTCCCTGATAGGGTGGGGGGGGGGCATTTTCAGGGAAGAACAGCCCAAGGCACATGGACCGATCAAGAGAAACATCTGCATATCAATGTCCTAGAGATGAGAGCAATACTTTTAGCGTTGCAGCACTTCCAGGACTCTTTTCCTCTGGGTACAATTGCGATTCAGACAGACAACATGTCAGTGGTCTGGTACTTGAACAAACAAGGAGGAACCAGGTCCTATCCCCTTTGTCATGAGGCCCTAAGAGTATGGCAGTGGGCTATATCCACCCAGCGCTTTCTGTTAGCAATGCACATCCTGGGGAAATCCAACGTGATAGCAGACAAAGCTGAGCAGAGCAATTTTGTTGCCTCACGAATGGTCCCTCAAGAAAGAAATAGCGGACAGGATATTCCACAGGTGGGGCCAGCCTTGCTGCGACCTTTTTGCCAGCCATATGAACACGGAATGCAGAAGCTACTTTGCCCTGATTCCCCCTCTGGAAGAAGCCCCAGGGGACACATTCGTACATGATTGGCCTCCAGGTCTCCTCTATGTATTCCCACCAATCCCGTTGATACCCAAGGTACTACAGAAAGCAAAAGCCCTGGGAAGGACCATCATTCTAATAGCCCCTCATTGGCCTCATCAGATTTGGTTCTCCTTCCTTCGGCTTCATCTTTTGGAGGACCCTTGGATTCTGGACCCAGTTACAGATCTTCTGACAGCACTCATTGGGGGAACTTCATCCCTCTCTTCAGTCCCTGAAACTGACAGCTTGGCTGCTCTAATTCCCATCATAGCCAGGTTCCATAACCTTTCTAATGAGATGAAACAAATTCTCATATCCACTCATAAATCCTCTATGAGGAAGCTATACCTTAGCAAATGGAAAAAATGTTCTATATGGGCCTCTCAAAACAACATTGTTCCCTATCAACCCCTATGGCCTCCATTTTAGAGTTCTTGACTATGATTTTCAACAAAGGAGCTGCAGCAGCAACAGTTCATGTTCAACTTACTGCCATTTCTAATTTTCACCTTGGATTTGATGGATTGAACATTATGCCACACAAACTATCCAAAGCCTTTCTCAAAGGGGCCTTTCATCTCAGACCACCTGTGAAATCTCTGTATACCCCATGGAATCTAAATTTTATGCTTTCGCGCATTATTCTCCCTCCATTCGAACCAGCCTCCTCATGTGACCTAAATTTTTTGTCATGGAAGACTATCTTTTTAGTAGCTATCACTTCTGCCTGCAGAGTGTCAGAGCTTCAAGCCTTGTCCACTAAGCCTCCTTATTTGATTTTCCACGCTGACAGTCTCACTTCGAACTAACCCCTCTTTTTTGCCTAAAGTTTGCACTGAAGCTAATCTTAATCAAATTATTGATTTTCCAGTTTTCTTCCCGAACCACTCCAACAATTTAGAATATATGCTGCACAAACTTGATGTTCATAGACAGCTCAGATTTTACTTGGATCGAACAAAGGCTTAAACAACTCTGTCTAAGTGGCTATCTGATTGTATGACATTTGCTTATTCAGCTGCTAATATGCCCTTACAACGTAAAATCAAGGCTCACTCCACCAGAGCAGTGTCTACATCCTCTGCCTTTTCTGCCAGACTTCCTATAGATAACATTTGTGCAGCAGCCACTTGGTCAAGACCTCATACCTTTATCACTCATTACAAAGTTGACAGGGCCTCCTTTGGGTCTACTGTCTTGAAGAACATACTCCCGTGAACCACCCGGGACAGATGGTGCTTGGGACGCTACCCATCTGTAAGAATGAAAGGCGAGATAGAACAACTTCACATAAAGAAGTTACGTACTTACCATAACATTCCATGTGAGTTGTTCATCTCACCATCATTCTTACTTCCCACCCTCCTACCCCCTACAGGGTTTTTCGAAGACTGAGATGCTGGATTCTTCTGCTTGCTCAACCCTTCTTTAGCTTTCTCTTATGGGGTGATAGAATGACATATGATATTATTATACGCAGCAAACAAGGTCTGAGGTAACGCTAGGTGCATCATGGGATAGGGACTTGGCCTCGAGCTATCTGAAGACCTCGAGCTTTGTAGTAGGTTGATTCGGGGCTGAGGATCGGCTCCAAACCCATCTGTAAGAATGAAGGCGAGATGAACAACTCACATGGAACATTATGGTAAGTACATAACTTCTTTTTTAGTGAAATACAGTAAACAGTCAGTTAACTGGCACCCATGGGGATTTGTATATGCCGGATAACTGTAGTTTCTGGTTGCTTGAGAGTCACTATTAAAAATATGCCTGACTTATACTGTACCCTATACTATTTGTCTGGTTTGACTTGTTCTCATGTTGGGAAGGGAGGGAATTTATTCTTTTAAAACTCTAAAACATAAGGTATGTTTCTGTGGGGCGGGGAACAGAAAATGCAGCATATTAAAATTGTACTGTATTTCTTCAATATTTTTTTGCTGGTTGCTTGAGTTCTGGTTAACTGAGAGATGTTCATTGTGTTTCACTGTTGCAGTCCTTACAAAATGGGTTTTCCGGCTCCTGGTAGCCCACAATCGGCCAGAATACCAAAGCCTTGGTATATGACGTCGGCTGCCTTCGGCCATAAACCTGATGTCAGGTATAAAGGAAGGCAGCCAAAGCCATTTCCTCAGTTTTTCTTGCCGCAGAGCCTGAAACAGAAGCAATTCACATGAGTGCCGGTCGGCTGATTGCCTTCTTTTGTTTTCCGACTACTTCAGTTGAAGACATCCTCAGCTAAGTAGCCTGTTGGTGACCCTCTTTTCTTGCTTTAATGAATGTCAGAGAAAGTTAATATCTGTCTTGCCTGTGGAAAACAGATTCTGCACCGTGATTTTCATTCTTGCTGTATCACTTGCTTAGGCTTTGAGCACGACATCCCTAATTGTGATCTCTGTGCTTCTTTTAATCCGCATACCATATGCCGTAGAAATTAAATTTTATATAAGCATTTCGGAGTTTGGCATAGGTTCGTCAGTATGGTGTCTTCTGGTCTCCTGACTTCCGATGTTCCCAAGAAGTGCAAGGATAAAGATCGCGACAGGCCTAGGGTCAGGTTGGCCGACAACGTTCCAGTTAAGTTGGTCGTTGGCCCAGCGGTTCTCAGTGCGGCACTTTCGCAGCCCCTGCAGTCCGTGGATGTTCAGCCACAGGCCTTTGCTGAGACCCTTTCGGAGTCCTCCGTGCCACAGGCTTTCACTTCATCTTCTGACCCTCCGCCAGTCGCTACCTTCATTGGGTCCAGAGCCGCTAAGCAGGCCCCGGCTTCTGAGGCCTCTTTTCTTCAGCTTGAGACCAGACCCAGACCGACGGCCTCTGTTCAGACTACCACTGTGGCTAGACCTCCCGAGTCCCTCCAGCTTTCTAGCAGACCTTCCAGCCGCAAATCTACTCAAAAGCAGGCGCCGGCCTCCCCTCAAATTCCTCAGTCACAGATGATTAAAATGGCTAGTGATCTTTTGACTCTTAACCGGGGCTCTCAACTACCTCCTTCTAAGAGGGCAAGAGAATTGTCCCGTGAAGTTTTGTCTCCCTCAGGTTCTGATGTTTCCAGCAAGTCTGCTGATGAAGAGGAAGACTCTCAACTTTATTCTGGTTTTGAGGATTCTGATGCAGAAGAAGCTATCCCTTCTGTCTCTCCTCCAGAAGATTTTTCTTTTGGAGATACTCTGAATACTCTTAGAGAGCATTTCAAGTGGGATAGTCAGGACTATCCTCAGTCTAAGAAAAGGATTAGGGGCTTCTTGAATTTACCACAGCATAAGCCTCTGGCTATCCCTCCAGTGTTGGAAGTAGTTGATGATATTTTCATGGAGAATTCTTTGACTCCTAACTCTGTTCCTCCTGCTCCCAGGAAACCTGACAGGTATTACAGAGTTCCTGATTCTCATCAGTTTCTTTTTAGGAATCCTACTGCTGATACAGAGACTATGTTTCAGGGCCCTAAAGGTGTTAAGGCTGCAGTTGCAATAAATCCTGTTCCCTCTGATAGAAAATCTAGGGTCTTGGACAGGTGGGGAAAAAGGTTTACACCTCTGCCACCCTTGCTATTAGTTCTGTTAATTGTCTTTTTCATATGCTTACATTTCAGCAGCATACTTTGGAGGCTATTAAGGCTAAAATTGCTAGTATTCCTTCCCTGGCAGATAGTAAGGACATGCAAGATTTATTGAATTCTGCCAGTCTTGTGACTAAACATTCTTTACACTGTGGTTTTGACAATTTGGAGGCTTCTTGCAGGGCAGCAGTCACTGGATCTGTTATTAGAAGATATGCTTGGCTCAGGGAACAGCCCTTTTCTGGGCCTGTTAAATCTAAGTTACTGGATGTATCTTTGCATAAGGACAATGTTTTTGGTAACAAAGCAGAAGTGGTCTTGAAGAAATTGGAGGATAAAGCCAAATCTATGCAAACTGTTAAAAGATTTTTTGCAAGTTCAGCCTCCTCGTTTTAGTAGGCATTACCCTTCTAAGAATTGGACTTTTCCTTATCCCAGTAAACAGGGATGCACTAGGTCTAGGGGTTATAGGTCTTCTAGGGGATAAACCTCTACTCCTCATAAGACTAAACAATGGCATGCTTCCTCTTCAGAATCTGGGAGTTCTAAGCAACCTTCCCAAAGTAAGCATTCTCTTTGACTCAGCCCTCCCCCTGCCTGCCCCTGCTGGCCTAGGGTTGCCTTTGGGGGAAGGTTGACCAATTTTGCAGACATTTGGTCCACCATCACAGATGACAAATGGGTACTCAAAATAGTATACCAGGGCTACAAGTTTTCTTTTCACACTTTCCCTGTTCACCAAGTATACCCAGATATTCCTCCAAATCAAAAGGCAGAAGCAGAAAAGCAAATTTCTTCTTTGCTGAACCTGAGAGCAATACAGCCAGTTCCTGTACTTCAGATAAGCCAAGGTTTCTACTCAAGACTTTTTCTGGTTCCCAAAAAAGGGGGCAACTGGCACCCTATTCTGGACTTGTCCATACTGATCACTTTTCTGGTGATTCCCAATTTCAGAATGCTCACTCTTCAGCAGTTGCTGCCAATGCTGGCCAAGGATTCCTGGTTGGTGATTTTGGATCTCAAAGAAGCTTATCTGCACATACCAATTTGGCAAAGTTGCAGGCAGTACCTTCGTTTCAGAGCTGGAAATTGACACTACCAATTCTCTGCACTGCCCTTTGGCTTATCTACTGCTCCCAGCGTTTTTACAAAATGCCTGGCTCCGGTCATTGCTTTTTGCAGGCAGAGAAACATTTAAATTTACCCTTACTTGGACGATTGCCTCATTCAAGCAAACTCTCCAGAACAACTTCTAAAGGATTTGGATTTTGTAAGGAACCTTCTCACCTCTTTGGGCTACACTCTCAATGAAAGGAAGTCAAGAATGGTACTCACAAGGGATATTGTATTCCTGGGAGTGAGTCTGAATACAGCCGCCCAGATGGTATTCCTCCCTCAAAAAAACAAATGCAGCTTTCGACTTACTTCAAGGATTTGGCAAGCATGACCCATCTCTCTGCAAGGCAATTCCTGCAAGCCCTGGGATTCATGGCTTTGTGTATTCTGATGATTCCATATGCCAAACTGCATATGAGGAAAATACAATGGTACCTCAAGAACCTTTGGTGTCAACACACACAGGATTTAGACTTGATACTTCCTCTGATTCCCTGTCTGCAGACAGAGTTTCTTTGGTGGGCGACAGCTTGTTCACAGAACTAAGGCCTGCCTTTTCAACCACCTCCTCAAGCATGACTCTCACCACAGATGCCTTGGACTATGCTTGGGGAATGCATCTTGATGGCAGATGCATACAGGGGACTTGGAGCAACCAACAGATTCACCTGCACATAAATCTGAAAGAATTGATAGCAGTCCAGCAGGCCTTGCTGGCTTTCACGCATCTTTTTTCTCCTGGAACTCTTCTAGTCTGGACAGACAACACCACAGTCATGTTGTACATCAACAAGCAGGAAGGGACTCACTTTTACCCCTGTGCAGACAAAGCATGATTCTATGGTCCACAGCAGCCTCCGTGGGCCTACATCTGATAGCTCAGTTTCTTCCAGGCAGACTCAACACCTTGGCAGATCAGTTGAGCATGCAGGTCCTGGATCCTCACGAGTGGCAACTGAACAAGACCATCTTCTATCGCATCATTCAACGTTGGGGTTCTCCCCAGGTAGATCTCTTCTCATCTCTGAACAACCATCTTCTTCCAATCTTTTGCACCAGGGAACATCACAACAAAGCCTGGAGAGTGGATGCTCTGTCCTTCCCCTGGACACAGCTTTCAGTTTATGCCTTCCCTCCTCTGCCTTTTCTTCCTAGAGTGCTGTTGAAGATAAGGGACAAAAAACCAAGTGTCATTATCATAGCTCCAGACTGGCCCAGACAGCATTGGTATCCACTGCTTTGCAGTCTCACACAGTCTCAGCCTTGGCATCTTCCCCTGATACCAAATCTCTTGGTTCAGGAAGAGGGAACATTTCTACATCCTCATCTTCAGACTCTGCATTTGGCGGCCTGGCTCATAGTATAAATCTGTGTCAACAGGTGGTTGAGGTTCGTTGTGAGGCCAGGAGGCCTAGCACTAGGAAATCTTACACAGATAAATGGAAAATATTCTGTATTTGGATGAAAGCTAGAGGAGAAGACTCTTCTCAACCATCTCTTCGTCTTATTCTTGATTACCTGGCAGGCTTGCTTAATGGTGGGCTTTCCTTTTCCTCGATCAAGATTCATGCCTCAGTGATTTCTGCTTATTGTTCCTTTGAACAACCTATCTTCTCACATCCTTTGATGAAGCAGTTCCTCGGGGAGGGGGGTTAGCAGTTTAAAACCTCCCAGAAGGGCACCTACTCCTGCTTGGGATCTTAATTTTGTGCTTGAGAAACTTACTCCTTTTGAACCAGCTGCCTCAGCGGATTTAAGGTTTCTTTTCTGGAAAACTGCTTTTCTCTTGGCCATTACTTCAGCTAGAAGAGTTTCTGAGCTGCAAGCCTTAATGACAGTAGAGCCTTTTATCATCTTCCTTGCAGATAGGGTTTCCCTTCGAACCAATCCTTCTTTTATGCCTAAGGTGGTTTCTAGCTTGACTCTTAATCAATCTATCCACCTGCCTACCTTCTTTCCTACACCTCAGAATACAGGAGAAAGACTTCTGTACTCCCTTGATGTGCATAGACAGCTTCGATTTTATCTGGACCGGACTAAAACCTTTCGGAGGTCTGACCAATTGTTGGTCAGTTTTGCATCTGGAGCTCAGAGCAAAGCTATTTCTAAACAGACAATTTCTAAATGGATTGCCCTTTGTATTCACTTTTGTTACTTGCAGCATGGCAAGGTTTCTCCACAGAGTATTAGGACCCATTCTATTAGAGCAACTTCCACATCAGCAGCTTTTTTGAGAGGTGTACCTGCTAAGGACATCCTGGAAGCAGCTAATTGGACTTCTGTTTGCACTTTCTCAAATCATTACAATTTACCTTTGTTTTCTAAATCCAGGGCTGGTTTTTCCACTGCAGTGTTGCAGGGCATCCTTACCAACCCTTAAATAGTGGGTATTCCTCCTCCCTTTTTTCTTTGGGCTTTGGGAATCAACCCATTTTGTAAGGACTGCAACAGTGAAACACGATGAACATAGTACAGTTATGTACACTTACCATAAATGTAGATGTTCGAGTGTATTCACTGTTGCAGTCCTGGTCCCCCCCATCCCCCTTTTTTCCTAAGGCACAGACTATCTGTTTATTTTGTGGATGGTATATTTCCAGGAATTTTCTTTTCCTGGTCTAGCCTTCTTGGGGGCTCCTGACAGTTATGGCAAGAAAAACTGAGGAAATGTCATTGGCTGCCTTCCTTTATACCTGACGTCATATACCAAGGCTTTGGTATTCTGGCTGACTGTGGGCTACTGGGAGCTGGATAAACCATAAGTAAGGACTGCAACAGTGAATACAGTCGAACATCTACATTTATGGTAAGTGTACACAACTGTACTTTTTTACTGTATGAGTTACCAGTGTTTAAAAAAGCACAAATGAACACAAACTATTGAGAAAACAAAGTCGACACCCCAGGAACCACACACTTCAA
This sequence comes from Protopterus annectens, assembly GCF_019279795.1. NCBI lineage: Eukaryota > Metazoa > Chordata > Ceratodontiformes > Protopteridae > Protopterus > Protopterus annectens. The sequence goes on from NC_056744.1 coordinate 1,400,139,199, forward strand.
CAGCTCAAATGAAGCATTGTAGTAAATAACCGCAGAATACTTTGTAAGCAGTCAACAACACTTTTTATTATACCAAAATAACAAATGGATAAGCGCTTTCGAAGAATCTTCTTAACTTCATCAGATAGAGCCAATCTGTAAAAACACTAATAAATACATTCTGCAAGTCCATTAATTAAGGAATAAACCAATCCCATCCTATTGTCTAAGAAGGACCTCCCTAAACTCATAAATATTAATGAAATGCAGCCTTAAAATAGAATATTACATGAAAATATTGTTAATAACATCTAAAATTCAAAGATGGGTGCAAATGTTCTGAAAAATGTACATTAAATATACATAATATATAAAATATGTAAAAATATTAATATATAAAAATATATAATGAAATTATTTATGATATTTCATTACCTCTCCGTTGCTTTTAGTTTTAAAAGACAAGCAATGGAGAGGGAATCATTTAAGCCTGGCCACTGCCCCGCATTTAGGTGGACCTGCCGTATTAATTCCTTCTTTTCCAAAAGCAGGCCCCATGGGCCACCCCTTTTATCTAAATCAATAGTGTCAACAATAAAAAAATTGAGAGAGTATTCTGATTTTTCTGTGCAGTGTTTACTTACGGCATTTGTAGATTTTTCATGTCTAATATCCCTTGGGTGCTCATAAATTCTATTTATAATTTCCTGTCAGTCTTTCCAATATAGAAACATTCACATAGGTTACACACTGCACAATAAGCAACTCTTTCAGTATGGCAATGCACCTTCTTGTTCACCTGTATTCTAAAACTATTCACAAAAAATTCATGACCTTCCATTACATAACTACACTGAGCACAGGATCCACATTTTTCATTGAACCTGCATGTATAACATTTCTGTTAGATTCTAAAATACATTTTAAATTCTTTGCTCTCTTAAAATCAATATTCAGTTTAGTACCAACACATTCTCTGATATCCCTATCATTAAGCAATGTAGGCCAATTTTTAAATAAAATATCCAGAGCATCCTTACTATTACTGTGAAAGGTAGTAATAAAAGCACATTTAAAATTTGGATTATGTCCAACATTGGATGGGGTCAAATTAGTTTCTTCATCTACCCCATTCACCAAACAACCATCAGTGGGAAGCATGGTCTTATTAGGAATCACCTCCTTCTCACTCAACAAAGGTCTAAAGAAACCTCTTTCTCTTTTGTTAACCACCTCAATCATGACTTTATTAAGAAGCCATAACAGGTAACCTCTTTTAAAGAACATGGCTTTCAGATAGTCACACTCATCCAAAAAAATTATCAGGCAAGTTAACCATCCGGGCTGCCCTTACAAATTGGCCTTTTACTACCCCTCTTTTTTGTTTAAATGGGTGTGCACTATCGAAATGCAAAAAGCTGTTCAAATAGGTTGCCTTCCTATAAATTTGTGCTACAAAGGCCTTTAAATGAAACTCTTTCTTGAGTAAAACATCCAAATATGCTATTTGTTCATTATTAACATCATGTGTAAACTTTAAAAAGGTGGTTGTACCATTAATATATTCTAAAAATGGAGGGATCTCTTCTCTCGGACCACTCCAACAGATAAAGACATCATCCAAAAAACTTGTGTACAGTGTGCAAAACTTAAACCATGGGGTGTTTATTAAAAATCTCCTTTCCCATTCCAACATAATTATGTTAGCATACAAACCCGCACACGCTGACCCCATTGCCACACCTTCAATTTGTAAATACAGTTCATTATCAAACAAAATAAAATTATTTGTAAGTACTAGTTCTAACAAAGTCTCATAGGTGTTAACCAGCGTCTGGGAAAGACCTTTACCACCAAAAATTCACAAAAACATTCCATGCCTATGGCATGCGGTATTACCGTGTATAAATCTGTGATATCAGTTGTGATGAAATTAACTGTTTCATCAAATTCCAACAAGTTAATCTTTTTCAAAAAGTCCCATGAATCCCTGCATAAAAAGGTTTATGTTGAACAAAGTTCTTCAATCTGATGTCTAAGAATTTGGCTATAGGGTGGGTAATAGAACCCCTGGCATCTACTATGGGCCGCATGGGTGGTTGCCCCAAATCTTTATGTATCTTGGGTAACCCAAAGATTACAGGAATCCTAGGCTGTGCTATACTTAAAAAGTTAAATTCATCCAAAGAGAGACTACCTTCAATGAACAAATCCTGCAAAACCCCTCTCACTTTCTTATATACTACCTTTCACAGTAATAGTAAGGATGTTCTGGCTATTTTATTTAAAAATTGGCCTATATTGCTTAATGATAGGGATATCAGAGAATGTGTTGGGACTAAACCGAATATTGTCTTTAAGAGAGCGAAAAATTTTAAATGTATTTTAGAATCTAACAGAAATGCTATTCTCAAAGGAAAAAACTTCAAAGACCAATTCACGTTAGGTTCAAGCAAGGCACCCTTTATTACTTGCAGCAAGGAGACAAAGCATGTAGGCACAAGGTTTGTCAGAATTACTGGTGATTAGTATGTTATTCTTATACAGTTCTCTTCCTGTCACACAGAAAATGTTACTATTCTATTGCTGACGTAGTTAGACACAGCTTTCTGTGTGTTCTACAGAAAATGTTACTAGACATTGCTAACCAAGTAAAATTATCTGCTGTTTTGCAAAACATTTTGAGAAAAACAACCTGGCCTTGGGCTTATTTTAGTCCATTTCAACTTTTCAATTCTTCAGTTGTACTGTTCTAATACATGTGTTACATTTTGTCTAGATTCAAGGTGCATTTCTAGCTTTGGTACAAGTAATGCTGACTATGGTTTAAACTTTCAAGCATCTATTGTTTTCTTTATCAATGCTTCTAGCAACTGCATGTTTTCTCATGGCATAAGCAGAAATGAATATCTCTTTGTTAAGTTTCATGACATTAGCAGAAATGAAATGTCTCTTGTTATTTTCATGACATTAGCAGAAATGAAATGCTTCTTGTTAAGTTTCTAATAGTTGTGCAGATTCATGCAGTGTGAACAGAATAAATGTATTAACCCTTTTAAAGCTCGAATGCACTAAGCATCCATATTACTATTACACATTTTTCTAACAGTTATACAGACAAGTTATATGAAAAAATGTGGATCCTGTGCTCAGTGTAGTTATGTAATGGAAGGTCATGTATTTTTTGTGTATAGATTTAGAATACAGGTGAACAAGAAGGTGTATTGCCATACTGAAAGAGTTGCTTATTGGGCAGTGTGTAACCTATGTGAATGTTTCTATATTGGAAAGACTGAGAGGAAATTTAAAAATAGAATTTATGAGCACCTAAGGGGTATTAGACTTGGAAAATCTACAAATGCCGTAAGTAAACACTGCACAGAAAAATCAGATCACTCTTTCAAATTTTTTATTGTGGACACTGCTGGTTTAGATAAAAGGGTGGCCCATGGTGCCTGCTTTTAGAAAAGAAGGAATTAATATGGCAGGTCCGCCTAAATGCGGGGCAGTGGCCAGGCTTAAGTGATTCCCTTTCCATTGCTTGTCTTTTAAAACTAAAAGCAATGGAGAAGTAATGAAATATGGTAAATAATTTCATTATATATTTTTATATATTTATATTTTTACATATTTTATATATTTAATGTACATTTTTTAGCACATTTGCACCTGTCTTTGACTTTTAGATGCTATTAGCAGTATTTTATTGTAATATTGTATTTTAAGGCTGCATTTCCTTAATATTTATGAGTTTAGGGAGGTCCTTCTTAGAAAATGTGATGGGATTGGTATATTCCTTAATTAATGGACTTGCAGAATGTATTTATTAGTGTTTTTACAGATTGGCTTTTATCTGATGAAGTTAAGAAGATTCTTGACGAAAGCGCTTATCCATTTGTTATTTTTGTACAGTAAAAAGTGTTGTTTACCACTTACAAAGTGTTTTGCGGTTATTTACTACAAGGATTCATTTGAGCCATTGAAGTGTGTGGTTCCAGGGGTGCCGACTTTGAGTTACCAGTGTTTGCCAAGAGACATGCAAGGGCTCTTCATTTGCTAGGTCCAAGATAACTGCCGAATACTGTGATAGTGACCCACACAGGGTTAAATAAGGAACAATATGACAGAGTTCTAAGTCATCATGGTTCAGCTAATGACAGTAGATGTCAAAACAAGTAAGTTATAAGAGGTAGGCAGCAAGATGTGTGTCATTAAGTCTTTGTTAATATTTTGAACAATCTTCTTCGGTTTATCTTTCTCTTATTTCCGACATCTGTCGAGAAAATACTTTTCAGTTTGGGATTTCAGGTGAACCTACAGAAATCATCTCTTATTCATTCATCATAGTTTTTCTGGAATGTCTTCTGGATGCTACCATAGGAAAGCCTTTTTTCTTTCTCTGGACAAAGTAAAACTGTGCAGAGAACACTTCCTTACCTTTTTCGGTGAATGTCAGACTTCTGGTATCATGATTCCTTTAGCCAGGCTTTACACAAGGTTAGTTTGTTCACAGCATCAACACCCTTTATCTTTTCAGATTACAGAGCTGGGGTTTGTGAGAAGGCAATTACCATGCTGGCTTGTCCATTAATCAGTCATCCCAGGTCTTCCTTTTTCTCTTCCACTTCCTTTTTAGTCTGACGTAACTAAGTCATCAGACTGCTTGAGGGGCTATATCAAAGGCATTGAAAGTGCAAGGTTTGCGGAATAATCAGGAGAGACGAGCACATAAATGCCTTAAGAGATGCCAGGGATTAAGGCTTTAAAGTACTGAAATAATCTATGGTCTCTAGGACCTCTGCAAGTTATCACGTGCAAGACTATATTGATGGTACATAAACAGGATGGTGCCAGAGTTTACCCACTTTGCAGACTTGATATGATTGCTTGGCAGGTAGCAACTCATTTTGACTCTTCAGGCTTCATTCATTCTCTCACAACAAACCATGTTAGCAGAGAAGCTGAAAAGGACTAGGAGAGACCCTCACAAATAAAAATGACTCCCAAGGGTCTTCCAGGAATTGATCTAACTGTGCACAACACCTGGAATATATCTTTTCAAGTAACCATTTGAAATGTCAGGCCTCACACTAAAAATATGGCAACATTTCAGTCTAGTTTGCAAGAGGTTAACTTAAGAACCAGTGCATGTCATGAATAGCCAGTTCTACTCATGCAAAGGGTAGAGAAGGGAAGGGAACAGTAGCACCATGCAACACCATGAAGGAAGGGGCAGTAGTTTGTGAGAATGGAGATATGGCTGTAGCATAACAAGAAAGGGGCTCCAACACTATCATTTCAGTCAGAGCACTTAACCTCACTGCAACAGGAAAACAGCTTATTGAAAGAAAAGATCTCCAAAATAGAAGCTAAATATGAAGAAATGTTATATAAGCTGATGTGGAGGACAGGGAGAGGAAGAAAAATATGAGACTGATTAGAGTACCAGAGCACAAAGAAGGGCTAGACTTCATTGCCTTCTTCCAGAAGCACCTGGCAAGATGGTCTGGTATTTCTGTGGACTCAGTTATGATAAAAAAGGTACACAGGGTATAACCTTCAGAAGACATGTTCAGACAAAATTGACCCAGAAATATAATTGTCCAGCTGGAGACATGTACCATAAAGGATGAGTTCCTCTCAAAAATATGGCAACCAGAGAAGGTATGTAGAGTTGATGATCAATTGTTCTTCATTGATCAGGACTACTCAGCTCAAACAGTGTAGAAAAAGGCAAAATTCTTCACTGTGATTGGGATGCATAGATTACAATGGCTTAAGTTCAAGCTTCTGCACTCATCATTTTTAAAAATAATGTTGCCTGGGGATACAAAAAACCTTCCTAGATAATTTAGGGACAATGTCATTTTGAAAGGGGAGAGAGAGAATCTTCCAAAAGTCCAGGACAATCCAAGGAAACCATTTCTTAGTGATACTGAACCAGAATCACAGATGGTGACGAGTGGAAATGACAGCAGAACAGCATATCCGATTTTCCAGAGAACAAATCTACTGCTATAGAGGTTCGTAGGTGTTTACTAGGCAAACAACCACAAGGGCCTTTTTAAGCCTTGCCGTGCATCCCAAATCTTTGACAAGTTATGATACCCTTGACAAGTGTAAGCATGGGCCTGGGAGATGAACCGTTTACAGGTTACCTGTGTCCATTAGAGACATAGGGCCAAACCAGGGATGAATTTCTGGTTTCCCATCCAATTGTCCAAGGTGGACTTGAATTGGTTTAGTGGGGAACTCTACTTCACATGGATGGGGAGCCTGTTCCATAGACATGGTAGTCTCTGGGATACATACCTATCTCTCCAGCAGGACCTAGTTATATCACAAAGTTCAAGTCTTTAGAATGGGTAATTCTGGTGCTGTTTGTTTTGTGGATATGCAGGAGGTCCATCAGAGTGGGGTCCGACAATGCCCTGTATGCCAGGCATAGACCTCCCCTCAAAACCCTGTAGGAGACAGAATACAGAGCTAGGGCCTTGAGACGGTCTGCATAGGACATTATATTTATGCCATGGATTCTTTTAGTGAGGAACCTCTGTGGAAGTTCCAATTGTTGGATATGCCTGGTTAGGTACATACCAAAGGGGGCATTGTACTCAGTGATTGGTCTGATGAATGCCAAATACAGTGGAACAGTGACTTCCTTGGACTTGGATGCTATACCTTTGTTTATAAGTTGTGCAATATAGAATAATTTCCTCAACAGTGTAGAAACATGATGGTTTAAGGCTAGATTACTATCTGTGTGTGTCCCTAAGTCCCTGACTCTTGGGTCAACTCTAAGGAGTGTGTTGTCAGTGTGATAGTTACTAGGGATGGATGACTTCCCAAAGGATACTGTTATGCATTTTTTGGCATTTACTTTTAGTCCACAGCTTTGACACCTGTTGTTTGTCTATGTCAGCCCCTCCTGGAGAACATTTGTGTCAGTGTGAGATTCAATGACAGGTCCTAATTTGCAATCATCTGCAAATTTAGTCAGCCAGAGACCACTGACTGGCCTTGACTTCTGAGAAGTAAATGCCAAAATGAGCGGTCCAAGGACTAATTCTCGTGGGACTTCTCTTGTGACTGGCCTCTTTGTAGAGGCGGACTTCCCAATTCTAACTTCCTTGGGTCCTGTCTGTGAACCAGTTGGCGATCTACCAGGTGACATATGGGTTTGTACCTAATCTCTTGAGTTTGTCAACAATGCCTGAGTGGGGTATTGTGTCAAATGTCTTTGCCAGGTCAAGGTAGGCAGTGTGAACAATTTTTCTTTCATCCATTGCTTTGGTGACCTTCTCAAAGAAGTCCACCAGGTTGAATAGACATGATCTGCACATGGCATAACCAAACTGGGTTGGGTCCAGTGTCTGGTGGTTTAGTATACCTCTTTTGATCATCTCCATGATAATTCTTTCCATGGCTTTACATATAAGACTGGTGAGACTTGCGGGTCTGTAGTTTCCAGGTTCTGTAGATGGCCCACCTTTGTGCAGAGGGATGACTGTTGCCTTTCTCCATTCATGAGGCACGAAACCTGCTTGGAGGCTACAGTTAAATAGTAACTCTAGAGGCCCTGATAGGTCATGTTTCTTGCAGTTTAGAAGGCATCCTGGGATATTGTCTCGGCCCATTGAAGCAAGAAAGAAGGAAAGACAGGGAGGTGGGACTAAACCAACAAAAGAAGGTAAGTTAGAAGGCAGGTTAGGAAACTCCTTTTTTAGAGGAGACTGCTTGTACAGATAAGAGAGGGAAACAAATGGGTAATGAGCAAATTAAATTATAGTATTTAATTCAGCATAAGCAGTGATGGAAGTAGCGTAGTAAAAAGTTCAAACTCAGCAGATTAATGGCGATACAGTGGAAATAAGGGGACAGAGGGAGCTTGCTTGGCTCAGTCACAGTGTAATTACTTCATTAATGCAGACACGTGCTGTCTAAGATGCAGGCCTTTAGGTGTTTAGCCTAATTTATTATTTCTAAATAGTTATCTGTTAGTGAAAGCTTTTATTGAGGCAATATAGGGACAAATCAAAGCAGACTATTTTATTATACAAAGGGAAAAATCGAAAGAAGCAGACGATCAGGGAAAAATATTTAGATTTCAATTAGTAGGTCCAAAAAAAAGGAAGTATAAAAGCAGGGATGAAGCTGAATATTTGAAACAAATTTTCCAAGGAACAATGGAATGGCTTCTGTTTTGCTCCCAAGTATGCAACAATGTCCATAAGGTTTGGGTTTTTTACTTGGAAGTGTTTGCATAGGTTTGTTTACTTGTCAAGCATATTTCAGAGAATTGTTCCTGTGGGAGATTACAAATGCTGGAAGTATGATGGGAAGGAAATATGCAATTTGGAATATATTTTTTGGGAGTGCAACAAGTTGGCATATTTTAAAAATTCTGTACAGTACGCTTTGTCAGAAATGTTAGTGGAACAAATGGTTGCAACTAAGGAAATAATTCTTTTTGAGCTGGGATTGATGATCTGAATTGCCTAAACATAGTAAGGCCTTACTAAGTCATAGTAAGAATTTACTAAGTTGAATAATGTCGGCTTCCAAAGAAAGTAATTTCTAAAAAATGGAAATCAAAATCTTAAACAACTGTAATTGAAGTACTGAATGTTGTAAAGGAGATAAAATAATAGGAGGTGAGATGTTTAGAAAAGGACATGAGCAAATTACAAGGAAATAAAAGGAAATGGTACATACAAAATACTGCTTGGGAGGGGTAGTGCGGTTTAAGTGAAGACAGGAACTGAGCAATTTATGTTATGTTGGAGTAAATTATATTTTTTTAAAAGAAAATGTATGTATAATGCGGGGGAATAATACAAATGTTGCTATGGTTTGCTTTCTTTTTATCAACATATGTGTACCTATGTTATTGCTTAAAATGTGAAGATTTAATAAAAGTGTAAAACAAAGAGCACAAACAGGAAGGGGAGCCCTAGCTCAGGATATAGGTGACAAGGGCCATCTACTTCCTACAGAAACTGAACCTCACTAATGATGTTGAGGCCTTCTTGCTGATGTCCAAGCAGAAAGCTGAGAGGGAAAGTTTGGATGACTGCTGGGATGACTAGATTTGTAACCCCATCTTTCATAGGATCATATGAGATTACTAGGCTATCATTCAGCGAAGGTCATTTGAAGCCTAGCCGTTTCATCCTAGTCTAATACCATAGAAATGCTAGTCAATACCCAAGATTGCATTTAGTGATGACTACCCATGTCCAGGAGGGTTGTGGGCGCTACCACCTGTGAGAATTTATGGTGCCCCGTCCAGTCATCCAGGTTCCTCTTGAAGAGTGTCATAGAGGTGCTGTGTTTCACATCAATTCGTAGCCTGTTCCAAAGATAACGGCAGTCACTGGGAGATAAAGGATGGCCTAATGGTTAAAGTGTTTGCCTTACAAACACAAGGTGCAGGGTTTGAGTCTAACAAGGGATAATTGACTAGGCTTAAAATGGCTCGCAAGGGCAGTTAGCTTAGTACTAACCTATGAACCTATGAACCTATATAAATCTGTCCCTCCAACATGTCCTATTTAAGTTAAAAGCCATATTTAGGTCCCTGGAATGGGTAGCTCTAGTTTCATTTGATTTACGCATATGCAGCAAGTTCATTAGGTTTGGGTCTTGGGTTGCTCTGTATGCCAGGCATAAGTCTTCCCTAAGAAGTCTATACAGTATGGAGCATAGTGACAGGGACTTTAGTCTGTCTTTGAAAAGGCACATGCTGGAGCCTCTTGATCTTCTTTGTTAGAAACCTCTAAGGTCTCTCCAATTGCTACAGGTGCTTTGTATGGTACATGCCAAGCAGGACATTATACTCAGTTATGGTCTGGATAAGTGCTGAGGATAGAGGGATTATAACATCTTTTGCTTTCGAGCCAATACCTGTACTAATCAAGTGTGCTACATAGAAAGCCTTCCTTACTACAGTAGACACATGGTGGTCAAAATGAATGTCACAGTCAACGTGTGATCCCAGGTCCCTTACCACTTTGTGGGTACTTGTATTGCTGATTTTATAATGTGAAGGGACATTGTTTGTGCGAAAGGGAATAATGATGCATTTCTTTGCATTCAGTTTGAAACTGTGACTAATGCACCAGTCGTTGATCTGTGTGAGACCCTCCTGGAGTATACTGACATAATTTGGGGTTTCGATGATTGCACCTAGTTTGCAGTCATCTGCAAACTTGGTCAGCAACAACCTCTTAGTTTTGACCTGAACTTCCAAGAAGTATATACCAAACAGTAGGGGGCCCAGCACTGACTCCTGTGGTATCCCACTGGTAACAAGTCTGCTGGTTGATATGGAGTCACCCACTTTGATAGTGTGTCTCTGGTTTGTGAGCCAGTTGGCAAGCCATCTTGCATCAAAGGGGTTTACATTCAGTTTGCTAAGTTTATCGGTCATGCTTGAATGTGGGATTGTGTTGCAAGTCTTTGCCAAGTCGAGGCATGCTGTGTGCACAGATTTGCCTCGTCAGTGGCCCTGGTTACATTTTCAAAGAAATCCACCAGATTTAACAGGCAGGATCTGCCCTTGACAAAGCCGAATTAGGTAAGATCCAGGGTTTGGAGGTCACCTATGTCTTTATTTATGAGGTCCATAATGATACGTTCCATTGCCTTACAGATGAGGCTGGTCAGGCGTATGGGTCTGTAATTCCCTGCGTCTGTTGCTAGGCAACCTTTGTGGAGGGGAATAACTGTTGTTGTTCTCCATTCCACAGGAACAAAGCCTGTGGTTAGGCTATGATTGAAAAGGGTACTTAATGGTGATGCTAGTTCATGTTTTAGCCTGTTTAGAAGGCAGTCTGGGATGTCATCTAGTTCCATAGAGGCTGTGTTTTTTGTTTTGGACAAGGCTTTGAGGATGTATTCTTCAGATTTGCAAGGTAGGGGGAAGGTTTGAGATAAGTTAGGAGGGGATAAGGGAGTGAAATTTTCACCAAACCTATCCACTACCAGGTTTGCTATCTCTGTGAGGTCAGTGTGTGTGATGCTGTTGGTCATTAGTTCTGCACATGCTTGACCCTTCTGGAGTATACTGACATCATTTGGGGTTTCGTTGATTGCACCTAGTTTGCAGTCATCTGCAAACTTGGTCAGCAACAACCTCTTAGTTTTGACCTGCACTTCCAAGAAGTATATACCAAACAGTAGGGGGCGCAGCACTGACCCCTGTGGTAACAGGTCTGCTGGTTGATGTAGAGTCACCCACTTTGATAGTGTGTCTCCGGTTAGTGAACCATTCAGTTCAAAACTAAGAGTTTGTTGCTGACCAAGTTTGTAGACCTTTTAGGCTATATATGTAGCTGTAAAATGCCTTATGGTTATCCTTGGCTGTACTTGCCAAGTTTCTCTCAAAGGAGCCCTTACGATTTGACAAGTTGTCTTATTTGTCTGTTGAGGCTGAGGAGGGTGCTTTCCATTGTTGCAGCCTTGCCTTTGTTTTCTTGGACAGCAATTTTTTGCATTTATTGTAAAGTTTGTTGATGCTGAATGTCCACCATGGCAGCTTGTTTTTACTTGGGGCTCTGACTTTGATTCTTTCTGGTACAGCCGAATTTATACACGTATGCAAGTAAGCTTTGGTGTAGTTACCACTTCCAGCTTGGGGTGGGGCTTGGAATGCGTTTATACCTTCACCTAGGAGGGTATAGTTTGCCTTGGTGAAATTTTTTTTAATTTGATTTCACCCTTTGTGAGTTCTGATCTTAGTGCCAGCTCGAAGGTGACTGATTTGTGGTCATTTTTAACTAATGAGGGTCCGACAGCTGTGGCATTGCATCTGTTTGACATGTTGGTGAGGACCAGATCCAGAATGTTTGTTTCTCTTGTCGAGGTATGAACAGTTTGTTCCAGGGCATTTGAATTAACAAAGTCAAGGAACTTTTACGCTAGCGAGTTAGGGCTAGCGTAGGTTTCCCAGTTGATAGTGGATTAATTGAAATCCCACATAACCAGTGTGTTCGGTAAAATTTGGATTGTCTCAACTTTGGTAAAGTCTTTTGATAGGCTTTGTGGGCATCATGACCCATGGAGAGGAATTTATAACTGGCTGTGACTTGAATAGGAGTCTTACCCACCGTAACCTGGCCTTGGAGTAACTCCATGGAGTTGCCCTGTCTAACTAGACAGGAGGTGAATTTATCTCTAATATAGATTAAAATACCGCCTCAGTTGGTTTTCACACATTCATTTTGCAGTCTAAAGGTGTGGAAGACACTGTAACCCCGCAAGGCTGGGGTACTCTCTGAAGCCTTAAAACAGGTTTCTGTGACTACACACAGGCATCTACATCTTCCAGTGACAGAAATGCTTCCAGGGAGTGCATCTTTTGGTTTACACTCCTAGCATTTAGCGGCATGATCCTTATTTTGTTCTGATTGCCTAATTTCATGTCAGTAATGTTGTTTTTGAGATCTTGTCAGCAGCCAAAAGCCCAGAGGCGCCAGGTGCAAACTGTATTTGGCAAAGCAGCGAGATCTGTCAACCATGGCTTCCCAGGCTGTCAGAAATTGGATCCCCCTTTGAATGACACCAAGTGGGGAATCCCAAAAGCCTTACTTTAATTTGAAACCTGCTCAAATCAATGAAATCAGAAGTTGAAAGCAGAAATTCTCACATGTACCAGGGTAAGTGCAGCTGTAAAAGTTTTCATGCTTGGATGTATACCTGAGACAAACCAGCATGGTTTCAAATGTTTGACTTAATGTACGTAGCATGATAATGGTTGAATCTCAAGAAAATTCATCATCCTAAATTTTGGAACTCTTCCTTCAAAGTCTACATTTGACAACTGGTAAGTCATGGAAATCGCCCCTCTGCAGACCATTTGATAGACCAGATTGAGAGATGTGTATTAGTGAATGAGCTATAATACCAAAAAAAGAGTGAGCTATAAAAAAAAAAAAAAAAACACTGGAGGCAGTGCAACCCAGGGAAACAAACAAAAATAGTATTATGATTAAGAAGATTAAGAATGCTGTGAGAGATAAGGATAAAGAATAAATACATTTGCTTTTTCAGAACTTTAGAGATAATCTCAGGCAAATTCTAATTTAGGAACGAACAATTTAAATGTTCAGAATTTGGGTACATACATATAAATTTTCCACAGCAAAGAGCATATGCAGTGTGTAATTGTGGACATATTCCTTGTTTCAGGTGCAACCAATTAAAAGGGATATGTTCTGTTGTTGCAGATGATGTCACACCAGCTGCTGTTAGTTAATACTCGATAAGAAATTCAACAAGTACTGCTTGGTTCTGGAAGTATTGTATATTTAATAAACATGAGGACCTGTTAAATTTGCACACAAGTTATACAAATTTTAGGAATGCACAGAAGAGAGGCCTGGTTGTCGTCATTATCAGGCAAGCCTTCCAGTCTTATAGCCAAACATTATATGGCCATTTAAGGGACGAAGAGATGAGAGGGCAAGCTCTGTGAAGATTCTTTTGGCCTGAAATATCTTTACTATTGGAAGGTTAGCTCTGTGAAGATTCTTTTGACCTGTAATGTGTATGTAATTGGAAGGTCTTGTGTTACACAGTTGCCACACAGGCTACCTACTCTTGCCATTTGGGAATACAGGAAAGAAAAACGTGGTTAGATGTGTAATGAGGGAGTGCATGACACAGGCTTAGGAAACTCAAAAGTGCAATTATAACAGGCATACTATTTTATTTATTTATTTATTTATTTATTTAACATTTGTTTACTGGGAAAGTCCGACTTGGAATGAAGCCAATTTTCTGCAGAGGCCCGGGGAAAAATGCATCTCTTTGTAATGTGGGAGGAAACCAGAGCACCTGGAGGAAACCCACATGAACAAAGGGATGACATGCAGACTCTGCACAGAAGGCACCCCAGCCAAGAATCAAACCAGAGAACCTCTTGCTGTGAGGCAACAATATCACCACTGCACCACTGCGTACTACAGTGAGGGTATTCCTACATGATGACAATATTCTAATTTGGATTCCCACAGTAGAGAACAAATTTCAGGTCGCATGGCAAGGTCCATGTAAAACAATTGAGAAAGTATGGGAAGCACTGTATAAGGTTAGCGAGGCAGTCAAAAAGTAGCTTATATCATGCATAATCATAGAAAAACAAAAATAATTTAAAAGCCACCCAACTGATAGACTTGACCCAAGTTTTGGAGTATTGTCTAGAGGTACAAATAGTTGAAAGTGTGTCAACATATCGAGAAAAATAAGTGAAAGCATTTATCTTAAAAATATATATATATATATATTTTCGGCTTCTTAATGTGAACTAACTTGATGAAACACGATAGAATTAGAAAACCAGGAGAAAGCGTGAGGGTAGAACCTTGTATAGGAACCCAGCAACATTTCAAAGAATGTCTAGTTTAAGACCCCATCCCCAATATGTCACTGCTTACATGAGTAAGGCATTTCTGTGCAGTGAGGACTCTACTTATGTTGCAGAAACATGGAATTCTATCCCCCTAGATATTAGGACCACAGAAAACAAAAATATCTTAAAAAAAAAAAAAACTCCTCTTGTCACACTTAAACAGGTCTTGGTTAATCAATTGTTCAGACCCTGGTTAGCCTCCCATAATGGTACATATTTGTATAGTATACAGGTACCTTTGTTGAAATTACTGTGCTAGCTTACAACAGCTCCTTTCTATGTTCACTACTCAAACAACTTGTGTTTTGTTTTATTAACTGTTGTGCAACTGTAACCATAAAACTGTACAATATGTCCTACAATTGCATTGTATATTTTTCACATATTGTCTTAGATTGTACAGTTTTCTATGCTTATTTTACTGTATTAGCATATAACAGATGCTGTACGTCTTTTGTACTATACTTTATTAACTTGTGTATTTTGGCTACTTTACTAACCTTTGTGGAGCTTTTTTTCCCGGGCCTCCTCTGAAAATGGGACTCATGCCCAGTGGGACTCTCACGGTAAACAAATGCAAGAATAAATAAATAAATATACCAGGTGCTGTATTTCATAAGTGGAGCAGTTATGATGACTACATGTCTTACTGTTGCCAGTTGCTGGACCTCTGGGTCTGAAAGCATTATACAAGGCAGGTGTATAAAACCTGAGCTTGTATGATCATTTTCAGCTGTCTTGCCATACAAGTGTGTGTGTGTGTGTGTGTGTGTGTGTGTGTGTGTGTGTGTGTGTGTGGGTGTGTGTGTGTGGAGGGGGGGGGTCTTCTTTAAGTAACACTGTAGAAAGTGTAAGCATGTGCTTAAAGTTAGGAATGCACATAGAAAGAGATTTCAGTGGGAGATTGGAAGGAGAATGCTGCTGAGGTTTGCGAAGGCAAACAGTTTGGGAAAAGAAAAGAAAAAGAAAAACTTGTATTTCTTGTGCCAAAGTAGGGTATGGTATTATCAGGAATCATTTGCTTGGAGCTATATAAAGCCATTTATGTTCTGTGTTTTTACCCTTGTGTTTAAAAGAGGAACATCAGCTTCTTTAACAGCTGTCTACTGGTTAATTATTTTCTGTTTCCAGAAGTTCATCGAAAGATAGTCTGTTTATGTTGTTTTAACAAACTGTTTGTTTTACTCTTCTGAAGAACTGTACAAAGAATATTTTTGTTTTATTGTTTATTGCTGAAGTCAAATTATTTTGTGGTTTGAATCTGCTTTCTTAAAGTTAATCTGAAATAAAAATGAGCTGTCTTGTAATTCTGGTTTCTTATTTAAAATATATCTAGATATGTCAAAGTACATACATTTATAGATGTAGATAGATACAGAAAGTATATTTAGCAGTTGGGTGCAAATATTGGCACAGTATCAAGTAGCTATGTAGAGCTTTATGATGAGCACTGCTGCTGAAAGTAGCCTGTGGTTTTCATGGTTAGCAGAGGCAGGTCTAAAATAGATTTTATTTTATCCTACATGCCTCCTGGCAGACATTTTCTCTGTCTGGAAATATTGTTGCTTTCTAAAAGTAATCTTGACATTACAAATCCTGAATTTCAGGTCATAGATGAAGCTTAATTTAAATGTGAGTGTGTGACTTTGCTACTTTTCCATTGAGAATCTAGTACAGAACCTTCAGTGTTTGTAAACCCCTTTAGGGAAATGGTTGGTAAAGGTCTTTAATTTCTCACTAGAGCATTCATGTCCGATTACCAAAATGTTGGCACTGGCTGTATCCATGCTACACATTCCACTACATTCTGTCTGATATCCCATAACTGAACAATATGCATGCTCAGAATGTGTTATTTTAAAAGAGGATCAGAGCTGAGTATATGCATGATACTTTGGTTAAGAAAACATCTTGTGACTTTTTTTTTTAAAACCCATTCTAAACCATGATAACGTTAAAACATGAATTATGGTTTAGGGCTTATCCAAGAAATGCCTGCACTCAATATGAACCCAGGGAGCTCACAAAAGAAGAAAAAGAAGCACTCCTGACATCCAAACAACTGAAAGAGTTCATTAATTCGGTAGTTTTAAGGTAAGCTGAAAATAAACTTTATTTTGTACACACCCATAATATATATATATATATATATATATATATATATATATATATATATATATATATATATATATATATTTTTTTTTTTTCTTGGATGCTTTTATTAGTTTGGTGTACTTCTGTTTTTAGCTTTTTTTTAACCCAGTATTTGAATAAAGACATAAATAACCAAAGTGAATTGGTAATAGTAATTGAACATTGTTCTATTAGAAAGGACAATTCTCAACCTAGATAAATAACCTCTTTTATATAAAAAAAAAACAAAAAAAAACAAACAGTGAATTTGATTACAAATTGTTGAAATATGGGGCACAACGTTTTAAAATACTTAACCTTTTAGACGCATATGCTTTTTTGTGCAGATAGGTAAGAACTGTGGTTTACTTGTCTGCTTGCCTGATACAACAGCAGCTTCAGTATAAGTATGGACCAAACATGAAGTTATGACAAATCATATTTTGGAGCACAGTTTATAGCTTGAAGCTGTACAGTTCATTGCTGCTGTAGGACAAGTGAAAAATGTGCAGGTATCACAGGTCAAGTGATTCTTCTCCTCTGTTTTTGATTATTGTGAGGTAAACAAAGTGGTAAATATGTAAACATGGAAAAGAGTGATTTATTAATCAAAATGTATGCTTTAGATAGAAATCTTCAAAACATTCCACTGAACATAATGTATGGATATTTGTTACTGAAGTTCACAGATCATCTAAAGGAATTGCAAATGAAAAGGTAGACAATTATGATCAACCTTCCAGTCATGGATACTAAGAAATTAACCTTGACAGCAGAACAAATCAAAGCTCAAGAAGTTAATTTTGCCCTCTATTTCAAGAACACTTAAGGCAGGATCAGAGAGACCTAGATATATTTTTTTAGTGCATGGAACTTTATCTGTTCCATTTTCTACCAATTACAGGGAGAATGTGTAAGAGGCAAAGAGTGCAAAATGTATTATAGCTTTCAAAGCGGTAAAACAGCACTGCTACATCGACAGTAATCAGAAGTGAAGTGCTCCACTGAAGAGCTATGTGCTTTAAAAACCGTTGGACATTAACCATTTGAAATGTTGTGACCTTCTAGAGTGAGTCCCAAAATGTGGAGACTGTATGGCCGAAAGAAGGGACTTACATCTACTCAAAGATGCTATTTCGCAGAGTATTCTTTTTTCTCCAAGGTATGGTGATGTCACAGTTGATATATATATATAAGTTCAGGGAGTTTGGGGGGCCTGCTGTCCACATGGTGAGATACAGGAATGACTTGCCCCCTGCAAAATAAGTTTAAAGGAGAAGAGCGATTTTCAAGAATTGCTCTTCTCTTGAGTTTTTGGTATTTTTTCAGCTTGTCAGCATGCAGTATTTCAAGTGCCATCATTTCAGTAGAGGACTCTGTTAGACACTTGGTCTTCCACACTTTTTGTTTGAAAGTTTGGCAGAGTGAAGTATCTAACATCTTCTAAAGCTATTTTTGCATCTATTTATTTTCTGTGACATCTTGCACTGACTGCATTTTGGTTTAGTGCAAGATTAGAACTTAATAGCACTTATAGGTACTTTAACAAGCTTGATAAGCACCTTTCTGATATCAAACAGGTGCTTAGCATACCTAAAATCAGACATGTCTCTGACATTGTGACTAAAACAAAAACCCAGCGAGTTGAGTTGGATATGCAATCTTCCATGGTTATATTGTAAAAAAAAAAAAAAAAAAAAAAAAAAAAACATTCCAACTATAGGAAGAATTGGCAGTTCCTCACTTCTTCAAAACAGTCAACTTCAATTAAGCTGATTACTTAAATTTGTTGTTTGAGTATATACCCCTACATCACATATCTGATGAACCACTTAAAGTAAATTAAACGTAAAAAAACAAAGTTCCAGAATAGATGGCATTATTGCTTAAAATATTATAAAACATTTAAATCTATTTATTTACATGTATTAATATTTTTTTTTTATTAATAACCACTTTATAATTCACATTGCTTTTCAACCCTGGTGTGTTATAGGCATTAAATAAAATCTACCATTTTAATTCCTCATATTCTAACTCACCCTCTCTGTCACCGTTAAAATCACTAGGCACATGATTTATTACACAATTCAGAAATTTCTTATAATCTTTACTTTCAATAGAATGTTTTCTTTTAGCAATATCTATTTTTTGTCTTAACTGCATAATGATGTTCATATACATGTTTTCTCAATTAATTATTGGTCTTCCCAATGTAAAATGACTCACAGATGAGCACTTAACCAAATACACCACAAAGTTAGATGCACAAGTTAAAAAAAAGGTACCTGATGAATTCCATCAGTTCTTGTATTGGTAAAATATGTACTTTCTGACATTTACCTACACAGGGAACAACTAACATTTAAAAGTCACCCATTTTGACATTTATTTGTGTCTCCTTCTTTTTTCTAATAAAGTTTTGATGTCATGATCTTTTTATTAATAAACACAGATTAATATCCTCAATAACACCCAAAAGTCTTCAGTTGTTCTGAATAACCTTTTTTATAGCTTCACTGTCCAAAGAAAAAAACTAAAGACATTGAAATAGACCAGTCTTCACTACTGTCCTGCTGATCTTTGTCCTTAATAATTTCTTCTTATTCTCTAACTTTTTAAATGATTTTTATCTGGATACCCTCTATGTAAGAACCTATTGTCTAATGTACTAGAAAAAATATCCAGTCATTCATTATCTGTCATCAAACATTTTATCTTTACAAACTGACCTTTGATGATGTTTTAAATACATTAGATGCATGCTGGAATAATGTAAGATGGCATTACTAGAAACATTTTTCTAATTAATAACAGTCTGTAATCATTTTCTCCATCTCACACACACACACACACAGACACACACACACACAGACACACACACACACTTACATATATATATATATATATATATATATATATATATATATATATATATATATATATATATATCCACATCCAAAAAACTGATATGAAACCTGTCATAATGACTTAGTAAACTTTAAAAACTCAGTACTTACATTAATTTTATATAAAAAAATATTGTAATCCTATTGTTTCCCCCTTTCCAAACAGAAAACAAATTGTCTATAAAATGGAAATAAGAAACAACATGACTGTAACAACTGGTATAAAGTAGTAACGTTTGAGTTTACCAGTATGCCATCATTAAATTTGTATAATCTGTGACCATTCGGCTTCCATTGCTACTCCACCCCCTTTGGTGAAAATATGAACCTTCAAAAGAAAAAAAAATGTTTGTTAAAACAGTGTCAATACATTCCATCAACAATTTTATGTTTCCCAACAGATAAACATTGCTTTGCTTTAACATGAATGCTGTCCATTCTAAACCTATATATTGCAGTATGATCATATGAAGTGAATGAATATCTACTGTTACCAACAAATTACTATTTTCTACTTGTGTACCTCTAATCTTTTTCTAAAAAAAATCAAATGAGTCCCTAATAAAAGATGGCATCTGTTTCACAAATGTAAGCAGTGCTCTATCTATAAATTTAGATACTAGTTCTAACTTAGAAGCTGGTACTGACACTCTCTATCGGTAAGGTAGGAAATGCTAATTTCTGTGAATCTTGGGAACATTAAAAAGCTTACCTATTTTTGGTTTTGGTGTATGAAAAAATAAATGCATGTATTTTGAAGTCACCCCTTCTAAAAAGTTGTCATGCAACCATGAATCAGATGTTCTTCATTCCACATTGCTGCAGTCCTAACCATTGGGTAGTCCGCTGTCCCAGTCGGCCCGAATACCAAAGTATATGGCTGACGTCGGTCAAGGCGCATTAGACTGACGTCAGGACGTCAGGGTACTAATGCGCATGACCGACGTCATATCCTCAGTCTTTTTTGCCGCATGGTCCGATGCAGAAGCAGTTTTGCGAGTGCAGGTTGGCGTTCTGAAATTTTCTGAAGTCGGAGTTTCAGACCGAATCAAAGTTGGCTAAGTACCCCGTTGGGGAATATTTTGGTTTTTTCTTGCCTCAGTATTTAACCGGATGTCAGAAAAAGTGAATAACTGTATTTCTTGTGGGAAACAGATACCTCATAGGGATTACCATACCTTGTGTATACCTTGTTTAGGGCCTGAGCACGACGTTGTTGGATGCCGCTCTTGTGCTAGATTTAACAAACGCACTATTAAGAGAAGGTTAGACTGTGCCAGGTTAGTTTTGGGAAGCGTTGTAATTTTAAAATGGCGTCGGAAGCGCCGCCAGCCGCTTCGTCCAAAAAGCGCAAGGACAAAGCAGCAAAGCCTAGAGTGGAAGAACCGGCAGTCCCGGACGTCGGTTCTTTAGAAGGCTCAGTGGAGCCGGAGGTTCTGCCAGGAGTTTCTTTGGAGTCTCAGGAAGACTTTACTGTTACAGGATGTGTCCTCTCAGGAGGTAGGCCAGGCTGAAGGGGCTTCTCAGGTGGCTGTTCTTCCCTCTCTTCCTAAGGTGGTTAGAGCCTCCCTTCTGTTTCCAAGGCTTCTTTGAGAGGCAGGCCAGGTTTAACTTCAGTGGGGTTTCTCCTAGCACTACAGGATCTTTGCCTAAGAAACATATGCTTAAAATGGCAGAGGATTTGATTACTATGATTAGAGGTTCTATGCCCCCTCCTGATAAGAGGCCTAGGGTGGAGCCTGAGTTTGAGAGTTTTGAGCAGTGTTCGCTGGCTTCTGAGTCTTGACTGAAGACTTGCAGGAGTATCCTCCTTATTCTGATTCTGATGTGGATGATTCTACTCCTTCAGCTTCTCCTCCTGAGGATTTTTCATTTTCAGAGACTCTGCATTCCATGAGGGAGCATTTTAAATGGGAAGGTCAAGATTTCTCTGATTCCAGGAAGAGGCTTAGGGAATTCTTGTTTTACCCCAGCATAGGCCTTTAGCTATACCTCCTGTTCTGAATGTGGTGGAAGATGTTTTGCAGAGGCTTCCCTGAACCCTGATTCTTTGCCTCCTGCCCCAGTTAAACCGGATAGGTACTATAGGGTGCCTGAAGCTCATAAGTATCTTTTTAAGAGTCCTAGGGCAGACCCGGAAACTCTCTCTCAGGGGCCTAAAGGTGTTAAGGCTTCTGTTGTTAAAAATCCTGTTCCTCCTGATAAAGAGGCAAGGGCTTTGGATAGATGGGGAAAGAAAGTGTATACTTCTTCCACTTTAGCCATGAGGGCGTTGAATTGCCAGTTTCACATGTTAAAATATCAAAATTATCTCCTTTCACAATTGAAGTCTAAGGTGGATGCTCTGGCGGAAGGTATTGAGTGTAAAGAGTTGCAGGATTTAGTTCATGTGTCTGAACAGGTGAGTAAGCATTCATTGCAATGTGGTTTTGATGCTGTGCAGGCCTCCTCGAGGGTGGCTGCCACTGGTTCTGTTCTTCGTAGGCACGCCTGGTTGATGGATCAGAATTTAGCTGAGCATGTTAAGACAAGGATTTTGGATGCTCCTTTACAGTCTGACGTGTTGTTTGGTTCGCCTGTGGAAGCAGTTTTAAAGAAAATGGAGGACAAGGCTAAGTCTATGCAAACTGTTAAAGATTTTTGCAGGTGCAGCCTCCAAGTTTAGTAGAAATTGGCCTACTAAGGGATGGACATATCCTGCTTATGATTCCCAGTCTAGGGGTAGGTCTAGACGTGGTAGGGGCAGAGCTCAAGGTTCTTTTAGGCCTAGAACAGGGAGTTCACCTGCTCAGACTTCTGGTGAGGGCAGGGGTCAGTCCTTTCGTAAACAGACCCAATGACCTGCCTTTTCAGCTGCCAGTACATTCTCGCCTGGCAGCACCTTTGGGAGGAAGGCTGGCTCTTTTCAAAGAAAATTGGGATTTAATTACCCAAGACAGATGGGTTTTGGATATCATTCACCACGGTTACAGGTTTTATTTCCATACCTTGCCTCCTTTCAAAGGCATGCCAGACATTCCTCCTCTACAAAGAAAAGAGGCTCACAAGCAAATTTCTCTGTTACTCCAAATAGGGGCCATTCAGCCAGTCCCTGTGCCAGAAAGGGGCCTAGGATTTTATTCTCGCCTGTTCCTAGTACCAAAGAAGGGGGACACGTGGAGACCAATTTTGGATTTATCTATCCTCAACACTTATCTGGACATTCCCAAGTTCAAAATGTTGACGTTACAACAGCTTCTACCTCTGCTGGGCAAAGATCACTGGATGGTAACTTTAGATCTCAAGGAGGCTTACCTTCATGTGCCTATCAGACTAAGTTGCAGGAAGTATCTGCGATTTCGAGCTGGAAATTCCCATTATCAGTTCTCTGCATTGCCCTTTGGCTTATCTACTGCGCCCAGAGTATTCACAAAGGTTCTGGCTCCAGTGATAGCTTACTTCAGGCTAAAAGGAATTCAAATCTATCCTTACTTGGACGACTGCCTGATTCTGGCTCAAGAAAAGGAAGACCTTTACAGCATTTGGAATATGTGATAGCAGTGCTAAGATGCCTAGGGTATTCTGTGAACGAAATAAAGTCCAGTCTAGTACCCTCTCAAGACATGTGCTTTCTGGGTGTGAGACTGAATACAGCAGCCCAGATGGCCTTTTTAACCCCGGACAAACAAAAGAATCTTTCCATTTACTTTCATCAACTATCTCTTCAGTCCGGGCTGACTGCAAGGACAGTCCTTCAAGCCTTAGGGTTCATGGCATCTTGTATTCTGGTGCTTCCCAATGCCAAACTGCATATGAGGAAGCTGCAATGGTATCTCAAAAATGTATGGTCACAGCACTGCCAGGATTTGGACACTGTCATTCAAATAATACCTTGCATTCAACGGGAATTTTTGTGGTGGGCTCAGGAATGTCACCTAAACAAGGGACTCTCTGTGACCCGGCCAGAGGCGAGTCAGATTCTAACGACAGATGCCTCAGACATTGCTTGGGGAGCTCATCTAAATGGAAAGTGGATACAAGACAAGTGGCCTGCCAGACTACAGCATCTACATATCAACATGAAGGAGATGTTAGCAGTCCAGTTTGCATTAATGGCTTTCAAGGAGTTACTTCTTCCAGGGCAGGTGTTGATTCTAACAGACAACACAACTGTCATGTGGTACATCAACAAACAAGGGGGAACACATTCTTACCCGTTGTGCAGGCAAGCAATGATTTTATGGGAGACTGCGCTCAGCTTGCAACTAACTCTTCAGGCAAGGTTTCTGCCGAGCACAGAACTCCTTAGCAGATGTGTTAAGCAGACAAATCATGGATCCCCACGAGTGGAAACTGGATCTTCATGTATTTCGAAATTGACAGTGTCATGGGGAACTCCAGACATAGATCTGTTCGCTTCTCCACTAAACCACCAGCTGCCAAAGTTTTGCACAAAGAGGTTTCATCACACAGCTTGGAAAGTGGATGCTCTTTCTTTCAGTTGGAAAAATCTTCATGTGTATGCCTTTCCACCTCTGCCTCTTCTCCCAAAGGTGCTCCTAAAGGTCAGACAAGACAAGCCAAGGATGATTTTAATAGCTCCAGATTGGCCTCGGCAACACTGGTACCCATTACTGAGGAGTCTGATAAGGAAGCCTCCATGGCCTTTACCTTTGATTCCACACCTGTTGTCTCAGAGGGACGGTCACCTGCTCAATGTCAAGCTTCACTCTCTTCATCTAACAGCCTGGCATATTCTGTTTTGAAACACAGCAGGTCTCAACTTCCTCAACAAGTTTTAAATGTGATTATGGAAGCCAGAAGACCTAGTACAAGGAAAGTGTACGCAGAAAATGGAAGAGATTTTTATTTTGGAGTGCAGCAAAGAATTTGGAGATTTCTGAGCCTAATTTGAGTGTGGCTCTTCAATATCTTACTGAGTTATTGGACAAAGGTTTGTCTTTCTCTTCCATTAAGATTCATGCTGCAGCAATTTCAGCTCACTATGATTGTGACCCACCATTGTTTTCGCATCCTTTGTTCAAGCAATTTCTTAGAGGGGCAAAGAATATAAGACCCCACGTAGAGCTCCTACTCCTGCTTGGGATCTCAATTTTGTGTTGGAGAAACTTACTCTACAACCTTTTGAGCCTCGGCTACTGCTGAATTGAAATACTTGTCATGGAAGACTGCTTTTTTGTTGGCCATTACTTCTGCAAGAAGGGTTTCTGAATTGCAGGCCCTTATGGCGGTAGAGCCTTTTTTGTTTTTCCATAAGGATAGGGTATCATTACGTACTAATCCTTCTTTTATGCCTAAGGTGGTTTCTAGTGTGGCTTTAAACCAAACTATTCATTTGCCTACTTTCTATGCAGATCCCCAAAATAAGGGGGAAAAGATTTTGCACACTTTAGATGTACACAGGCAGTTGCGTTATTATTTAAGCAGGACTAAGGATTTTAGGCAGTCTCAGCAGTTGTTTGTTTCTTTTGCTTTGAGTTCTCAGGGCAAGCCTGTGTCAAAACAAACTATTTCTAAGTGGATTGGGTTTTGCATTGCATTTTGTTATTCCCATCATGGCAAGGAGATTCCAGCTGGGATTAGGCCTCATTCCACTAGGGCTACTGCCACTTCTACAGCATTTCTAAGGGGTGGCAACTAAGGATATTTTGGAGGCAGCTACTTGGAGTTCAGTGCATACTTTCTCTAAGCATTACCACCTTCCTCTCTACTCTAAATCTAGGGCTGGTTTTGCCACAGCTATTTTGCAAGGCATGTTGACAGCCGCTGCTTCCTTATGATTTGCCAGCCTCCCTTACCTCTGCTTTGGGATTCTACCCAATGGTTAGGACTGCAGCAATGTGGAATGAAGAACATAGTACAGTTTTGTACCTACCATAAATGTAGATGTTCGAGGATCCACATTGCTGCAGTCCAATTTACCCTCCCTCCTTCCCTCTGTGTTTAGGGGTGGTTGTGTGGGTGAGGTTATACTCTTGTAATTTTGTATATATTGTACATATTTTTGGTGCAGGAGTGTTTGGTGTTTTTGGTTTTGGCCTTGTCTTTTAGGGTCTTCTGACATCTGGGGCAAGAAAAGACTGAGGATATGACGTCGGTCATGCGCATTAGTACCCTGACGTCCTGACGTCAGTCTAATGCGCCTTGACCGACGTCAGCCATATACTTTGGTATTCGGGCCGACTGGGACAGCGGACTACCCAATGGTTAGGACTGCAGCAATGTGGATCCTTGAACATCTACATTTATGGTAGGTACAAAACTGTACTTTTGTCTGTAAGCTTTACCAATGTCACTCTTCTTCACTTTTTTATAATATGAAGAATCCACCAACAAATGATGCATAACTCTAATATAATCTTTTTTATTAACAATAACCATAGATCCCCTTTATCCACCTTTATAATTCAATTGTCTCTCTTCTCTGACAATTCTTTTAAACTCCATCACTGTAAAGAAGTGAGGTTGAAAAACTTCTTATTACTAAGTGGTTCATCAGTCATGTGATCTAGGGGTCATTACTCAAGCAATTAATTTAAGTAATCAGCTTAGTTATATTTGACTGTTTTGAAGAATACCTTAGAGGTCACAAGCACTTAACAATTAAAGATTATCTAGCATCTTTACACTTTTTCCTGTTTGGTGGTTGTTTTTAGAACTTAAATTAAACACATTAAAAGTACCTGCATGAACGAGTTCTAAAGATTAAGCCACCACATCAGTTATCTCCTTCTGCCTCTTTCTCTCTTTGTTTTCCATTGGCCCATTGAATTGTTAGTCCAACCAGTCCATAGATGTTATTGTTGGTGTGTATTCTGGTTGGCAATAAGGAACATCAGGAAGCTGCTGAGAGATTCCAAAAAAATAAGAAGGGAAGTGTGCCTATCCATTACCATGGGTGCACATGTGGAGATGCACTGTTGGCCAAGATTCTTTTCAGAATGGAGTAGAAGATAAAGGGGGTTCAGTTGTGGAAGAGATGCGTCAAGATGATATGGATTTTTTAGGGGATCCCCACTGAGGAGATCCAAGAGAACTGTCAACCAGCATGCACACCAACAACAATATCAATGGACCAGTTAGACCAACAATTCAAAGGCCATTGGAGAACAAGAAGACAGAGGCAGAAGGAGGTAATTGCTGTAGTGGCTTCATCTTTAGCACTCACCCTTGCAGGTAATATTAAGTTGTTTAATTTAAGTTCTATTAATATGAATGAAGGGATGTGTTCATTATTTAAAAGGGGCTTTACATTTGTGCATAACTTTAGACTGGATTTCGTAACAACTCTAATGCATTTGAAACTGTACACTAGGGGCCTGAATTTAAAATTGTTTTTTTTCAACAAGAAGCGAGGAACTGACTTCTGCCCATAGTTTTAGTGTTGTTTACAGTAAATCCATGGAAGATTGCACATCAGACTTGACTTGCTGTATTTTAGGTTTTGGTTAACATACCTGTCTTTTCTTGATTTTGGAATGTAATTGCAACAACCCCTGTACTACATCATGTTTAAATCCTATAAATGTTATGGTAAAACTCTGCAGATTAACTCTAGCCATTTATACCAAATTTAATTCCCACAAACTATAGATGCGTAAATTTATGTAAATCAGAAAGCCAGTTTCCCTTGTCAGTGAAAATAAGGCACTTGTACCTTGTTGGTCCTTCTTAGTTAAAAATGTACATCTCTCCCATGCTGCTCTTAAAATTATACCCTTCTTATGTCACTCTCCCATACTGCTCTTAAAACTGTACCCTACTTATGTCACTAAAGTGTAGCTAGGGTGGTGTGAATGGTCAGCTGCCCCAGGTACAAGGTGTTAAATGGTGTGATTGACAGTTGTTGCTGATGATACTCAAAATGCTTTTAGGTCTGAAGTGCTTAGTGGGCTGTATTCTAACTGTAGCAAACTGCTTGCTACTTAGCATTTTGCTACAGTTAAAAGTAGACAAGCTTTTTTTTCATTAGAAAGTTATTAGAATAACAAATTTTGAGGAATATGAGATGTGGGACTGGACCAATGGACATGAAGTTGAGGAACACAGATTGGGGAGAAAATGAACCTTGATCTTCAGTGGAGGAGAGCCAGATTGAGGACTTCAGCTTGGAGTTGAGGGGTGCCATATCAGGGAATAGCACCAGGCACTAGATAAGCTAGATATGGCTCTGAGTACATGAATGTTTGTTTTTGCTAACCTTTGCTCAGTATAAGGTCATCCAATGAAAGCATTCTTTCAAAACTGTGGAAGTTTGTTTTGCAAGAAAGTACCTTTCAGCAGGTCTTCTGTAATGAGAAACTAGGAAAAGTTAAAAAAAAAAAAAAAAAAAAAAAAAAATATATATATATATATATATATATATATATATATATATGGTTCCTATTAGATGACCAAAGATGCATTCTATCGAATGCATCTTCGTCGAACTTAAAACAACGAAAAGGCAAAATAGCGAAGCAGCTTTTAAGCGAATTCTTTCCCAGGGAAAGAATTTGCTTGGCCGCTTCCGTTACTTTGTTGTTTTTGGCACTGTAGTGCGATCTCGGAGTTGGTATATTTAAATAGGGGGGTGCCCCCACTTTATGTATTCTTTCAATTTTTTTTTATTTTTTTTTTTTTTTGGAATAGCAATTTTTTCCCTTGGCAAAAAAATTGCTGTTCTGAGCTTTCGAGATTGTAAGCTTTTGCTTATATTTGGTCGATTATTCATTGTTCGCTTTAAGCATTCAGTGATATAATATAGACCTATAAATATATATATATATATATATATATATATATATATATATATATACACACACACACACACACACACACACACACATACATATATATGTATATATATCCTAGCCTATCTTTACTTTGTTTTCCCTCTGTTCAAGCCACGTTTGCTAATAAGGTTTGATGGGCAGCACAGTGGCTTACTAGTTAAGACTACTGTATCATAGCTCCAGGGACTAAGGTTGCTTTTACGCCCATTCGGGGAGAGAACATACTGGATTTGGTCCTCACTAACATGGAAAAATACTCTTTTTTGATATATACTTCTTCGAAGGCAAGACCAACATCAAGGGCTTCTGAATGACCAAGTTTACTGATTATTTCAAACTAGGTGCTGTCAAAGAATCCCCACAAGATACAAATATTTTCCAGAAAGGGTTGACTCAGACAAATAATTGGTTTCAGAGTCCTTGTCTGAAATACAGTGCCAAGAAATGTGTAATAGTATCCTTTGGGAAATCAACGAGTACTAGAATCTACCTCCTTGATACCATACCCCTAAGAGTAGATCCAGTAGTCAGGGATTTGGAGATGCATGTAGACTGTCTATGGTAGTAAGGAAATAATTTTATGTTGCGCAACATATAAGCAAAGATACTGCATCTAGGCCCAAGGAGGTTATAGTTCCACTATATCCAGCCCTCATCAGATCAATCATTGCATATAACGCCTCCTTTGGTATATACCTAACCAGGCACATAAATCAACTGGAACTTACACAGAGGATCCTCACAAAAAGGATTCAGTGTATAAACAACATGTCTTGTATGGATTGCCTCAAAGTCCTATTATCCATCTGTACTCAGTCTCCTACAGACTGTTGAGGGGTGATCTATGTTTCGCATATAAAGTATCCTTGGATCCCACTCTGATGGATAATCAGTATGTCTACAAAAGAAATATTATATTTATGGGCTTAAACATTGCTTGTGACATAAATTGGACATGTTGGAGAGACTGATGCATGTTTCAGAGAATACCTCTGAAACAGGCTTCCCATCCATGTGAAGCAGAGTTCATCCCCAACCCAATTCAGTCATAATTTGGACCAGTGGATGGGAAATCGGAAATTCAACACTTGTCTAGCACCTATTTCTATAATCGACAGAGGCAACCTATAAATACTTGATCACCCAAGCCCTAGCCTACATATGTCTTTTAGACTAATCTTAATGTCTGTAGGCTTGTAAGATAAGTTTGGGATGCATGGCTAAGCTATAAAAGGCCCCTGTGGTCATTAACCTATAAAGTTATGAACCTGTGAATGATACTAATATTGTTAATCCCTTTTATATTTTATCAGATAATGCCTCACTGGTAAAGTAATGCTGCTCCATCTTTTAGATAGCATTTACAGTATGTAAATCATGCAGAGATCAACTTGTCTCACTTTATGGTAAAAATGTTTCCCCTGCTTTTTATGATGATACTTTAATGTCCTTTGAAATGTCATCTTTATCTACTGATACTAACTGAAGGCTAGTCTCTTGTTGTCCATTTATTGGTGTGAAACAAAGATGCTAGTGATGATCATTTCCAGAAATTTGATTCTTGTAGTTGCATGAACCATTGCTGTTTGTAACTGATGTCTGCTGAGACGTAAACTGCTTATCCTAGCTAACAGACCTAGACAGTGTAAATGCATTACATTTCTGAAGTAGAATATTAAATAGTATACACTTACAAAGACAATGAGAACAGATGAATTTACCAGCTGGAGTGACATAATGTTCTGCAGCTTCTTCTCTATGCAGGGTGCAAAATGTTTCCTCTTGGAGCACACACATCTGAATATTTGCCATCGGAGGCTATCATTGCTGGCAGCTGAGAGTTTCTTGATGCTCACTGTTAAAGTTGTGTTACCAGTAGTAGCAATCGCTGTGATACTAGCCACCAGATACTGATGTTGCTGTGTCTGTATGCTTGCCTTTTTGGTACACAGCTGCATAAGCAGTGATAGCTGGAATTACTATCTTTCATCACTTGTATATGCAGACAGTTTTCAGTACTAGCCACTGGCCCTGCACCCCCCCCCCTTTTTTTTTACATTGTAAAGATCATTGCTGTAGGAATTGATAAATGATTTGGAAGTGGGCTGCACACAGATAGTAATCTTTCATACAAACAATTTCAGCAGTTGGATGTCACTATGAATGTGCACTTGAATGTTCATGCTATGGGGTAGACTGGCTATATATAAAAGAGAGCATATCCCCTATCTCAGTTCTGTTATTTTGTTTTATTTATTTATTTTTTTTTTTTTGCTGTCTGAAGTAAGATGTCATACTGTTTAGTTGTGTCAGTTTCTTTAGGCCTAGATTACTTTACATCATTAAGTATTACATAACTTATTTAATGGCTTAATAGTATCACTTTTTTGAATATGGCTTTAAATTTACCAATAAGTGCAGTTGTCACTGTCAGATTTCCTTCAGATATTAGCATTTTCAGTTCTTATGTTGATTTTGAAAAGAACATGACACAGATTCCTGTCTTCACTGTGCTTTTAACAAACAAATAAACAAAATACAAAAAAAAAACTATAGACAGAAAAGAACAGAATTTACAGATATTTATTGAAAGTAAGAAGCTGTAAGATGTCTCTGCTGATTCTGTTGCTGAATTTAGTAGTAGTATTTTCTTCTGCTCTAAAGGTTGTAAAGTAAAGCATTTTCCTAAGCAAAAAAGAAAGAGTCTGCTCCAAAATTAAAAAAAAAAAACTTTGTTGGTTAAACTTCATATATTTCAGAGTCTTCAGCACAGAATGAAGCCTTTTCTTGTCAGACATAGTCTAATCAGTCTAAGAGGTAAAGCTCACTGTACTTCCTACTCACTTAGGTTCATAGGTAGGTACTAGGCTATTGGCCTAAGAGGCCTAAGTAAGCCTAGTCAACAAGGTTCCCTGGCTTATGCCACCCAAGAAAGTTAATTTCCTGTGCCCCTGTTGAGCAGAGCCACAGAAGTGATCCCCGGGGTGTATTTCCTATTTCCCATCCACTCATCAAGATTTTTCTTGAAGAGTGCTAATGAGGAACTTTGCTTGACATAGATGGGTAGCTTGTTCCAGAGTATAGGAAGTCTCTGGGACAGGAATCTATCCCTCCAGCATGCCCTGTTTATAGTGGTGACAAGGTTTAGGTCCCTAGAGCGTGTAGCTCGGAGGGATTGGGATTTCTTTAGGTGTAGCATGTCCAACAGCTCTGGGTTTAACATAGCTTTGTATGTTAGGCAGAGATCTCCTTGGAGTAGGTGATATGCTACAGAGTAAAGCTGGAGTTTTTTGAGATGGTCAGTGTAGGGCATCTGTTTGAGGCCAGTAATCCTCTTTGTGAAGTACTTCTGTGGCCTTTCCAGCTGCTGCAGATGTCTTGTGAGGTACATTCCAAAAGGGGCATTGTACTCTGTAATGAGTCTAATGAGTGCCATGTAGAGGGGAGCAATGACCTCTTTTTTTCCTGGATGAGAACCCTTTTGTGATGAGGTGTGCCACATAGAAGGATTTCCTGACTACTGTGGTGATGTGATTATCAAAGGAGAGACTACTGTCCACCTGGGTCCCAAGGTCTCTTATCACACATTCGGCATTAAGTAGACTGTCATTTATGTGGTAGTTCATGGGTACAGAGTTTTTATCAAAGGGGTTGGCAATGCACATTTTGGCATTGAGTTTGAGGCCATGCCTCTAACACCAGGCATCTGTCTCAGTGAGGCCCTTCTGTAGGATGTCACATCATTTGGGGATTCGACTATGGCTCCTAGTTTGCAGTCATCTGCGAACTTCGTTAGCCAGAGGCCTTCTGTGTTAGCCTGTGCTTCAGAGAAGTAGATACCAAACAGGGGAGGTCCCAGGATTGAGCCCTGTGGTACTCTACTTGTCACTGGTTTGAAGTCATATTCGGAGTCTGAAACTTTTACAGTGTGAGTTCTGTCAGTCAACCAGTTGGCAACCCATCTTGTGACATAGGGATTTATACCTAGTTTACTGAATTTAGCTATAATTCCAGAATGGGGGATGGTTTTGAAAGCCTTGGCGAGGTCAACATAGGCTGTGTGAACCACCTTACCCTCGTCTACGGCTTTGGTGACTGCCTCAAAGAAGTCGACCAGGTTCAGAAGGCATGATCTGCCTTTCACAAACATGAACTGGGTGGGGTCCAGAGTTTGGAGGTTACCAATGTCTTTGTTTATGAGTTCCATGATGATATGTTCCATGGCCTTGCAGACCAGGCACATCAGGCTAATAGGGCAATAGTTTCCAGGATCAGTGGTGGTTCCACCTTTGTGAAGTGGGATAACTGTTGCTGTGTGCCATTCAGTGGGCACAAAGCTTGATGTAAGACTATAATTGAACATGGTGCTTAGGTGTGGAGCCAGTTCATTCTGAAGTTTGTGTAAAACACATCTTGGGGTGTTGTCCGGCCCCATGGATGCTGTGGTTTTGCTTTTAGAGAGTGCAGCTTTTACCTGCATAGATGCAATTACAGGGACTCTGCATTCTTCCTGTATAGATATGGGCCCTTTAGAGGGTGAGAGGGGGGTAAAGTTAGCACTGAACCTATCTGCCAGGATGTTGGCAATATCAGTTGGTTCTGTAATTTTCATGCCGTTGTGCTGTAACTCAGAGCAGATCTGGGTGTTGCCATTGAGATTCTTGACATAGCTATAGAATGCTTTGTGATTGCCCTTAGAATCCGTGGCGATTTTGTTTTTGTAGCTAGCTTTGGAGGATCTTATAAGGGATCTCAGCTTCTTACTGAGGCTACCAGGCATTTCCTCCACTCATGGGATTTTACTCTCTTTTGCAACAGTTTCTTCCTTATGTTGTAGAGTTTGTTTATGGCAGGGGACCACCAGATTGGCTTCCTTTTTTGGAGGATAGCGTCTTGGTTCTGTTAGGGATAGCACGATCCATGCACTCGTGTAAGTGCTTATAGAGTGCATTTGTTTAGGATTCAGCAGTCATAACTGTATTGTCCATCTGCATGGGTGTCATGAAGTTCACCACTTCTGTCTTAAGAAGAATGAAGTTGGCTTTGGAGAAATTTTTTACCATGGTTTCCTTAATGGTGGGTGGGGGCGGGATGCGGATATCTAGGGTGATTAGCTTTTGGTCAGATCTGACCAATGAGGAGATGATTTCAGGTGTGGAACACCGGTCACTCATGTTGGTAATGACTAGGTCTAGGATGTTGTTGCCCCTGGTGGGGGTGTGGATAAGTTGATCCAGGGCATCGTAATTTATGAATTCCAGAAAGCGTTGAGCGAAGGAGTTGGTAATGAGTAGCTTTCCCAGTTAATGGTGCGGTAGTTGAAATCTCCCATTATTAGGGTGTTTGGTTGAACCCTAATATTTTCCAGTATATCAAGAAAAGAGGAGTGGGAATCATGGGGCATGGTGGGGGATCTGTAGCAAGCTACAATTTGGATTGAAGTTTTGCCCAGAGTTAGTTGCACTTGGATAACCTCAAATGCATTATGCTGCGCAACTAGCCTGGAGGTGTAGATATCCTTAATAAATATGGACACACCTCTGCCTTTGGTGTTCTGGTCCAGGTTAGATGGCCGAAAAGTGTAGTATGAGTTATTGTCTGGTAATACAAGGGTGCTGTCTTGAGCCTTGAACCAGGTCTCAGTCACTGCACAGATATCGATGTTCTCCATTTTAAGGAGTGCCTCGAGTGAGTGCATTTTGAGATTTAGACTTCTAGCACTGAGTAGCATTACTCTCAGGTTTGCTTGCCTGTTCCTGTTATGGTGGTGAATTTGTCATTTGAACCTTGCCTAAAAAAGGCACTATAGGGGTGGCAAGAGCCTTAGCCAGTATCCAGAATCCCAGGGAAGACAGGTGCAGGCCATCTCTGGCAAAGCATCGTGGCCTGTCGACTAGCTCTTCTCTAGCTTTTTCACACTTACAGTTTTAGAAAAGAGTAGTGGGAGATTAATTTACTTTTAAAGAAGCCATAGCTAAGAAAGAGATAATAAAACTCCTTTCTGAGAACTTTAAGATAATCAAAAGCAAATCTCTCCTGTAAATTAGCCCAAAGATGCCTGCTAGGAATTCTATGTAAACAGGCTCCAGTTTTCTCCCCATTGACTGTCCTTGATTTTTCTACTCTTATTTGATTTATAATTACACCTGTTGGGGTAGAAACCTTTGAGTCTGGACATTGGCATGAAAGAGGCCTGTCTTCTGTCACATTTGAAAGTAAATGGAGTGGATGTACAATTCATGGTTGCTTGAGGATTGGCATCTTGGTATCATACATCAGATTGTCAAATATTTGAAACTTCTGTCTGCTTTACAAGAAGATAATGCAAGACTGCTTTTGTTTGGTACAGAAGGTTGTAACATTTTTTTAGAAGTGAACTAATACCTTGAAAATCTTGGTAAATTCCTTCAAAAAGAAAACAAGGAAACCTCACTGCGGTTTTTCTCAGATTCAGAATAATGATAACCTAGAATATTTAGATCATATTTTATCATTTTTGTTAGGTATAACAGTGATGACAACTCTCACTTTACAGGCTTATCTCCAAAAGATACCTCTTTTGGGGACAAACTCTGCATCATTAAGAAATAATGGAGATGGGCAAGAGGTTTCACTTTATTTATTTGTTTAATTTCCACAAATGTTTTCTGTTTCTAATACCTTGACTGGTATGGACACCATTTCTGAGTCAAGGTACAGTTAGATCTCCCGGAATTAGTATTGCTTCAGTATCTAATGGTTGCCAGACATGCTTTTCTCAGCATCTGAAATGTACCCAGATTTGCCTCCTTCTGCAGTTCATATGGAGTTTACATGTACAGTTGATATAAAAAGTGTGCACACCCCTGTTAAAATGCCATGTTTTTGTGATATAAAAAATGAGATCACAATAAATCATTTCAAAACTTTCCCCACCTTTAAAAACAACAAATCTGTTCGGGGAAAAATATAAAAAAATCAAAAACGTACAATAAGCTGGTTGCATAAGTGTGCACACCTTTAAACTAATACTTTGTTGAAGCACCTTTTGATTTAATTACAACATTCAGTCTTCTTGGATACACACCTGCCATCAATTAAAGAGACTGTGATTAACCCCAAATAAAGTTCAGCTGTCCTAGTAGGATTTTCCTGACATTTACTCAGTTGCCTGCTAGAGCCATGGTTCGCAGAGTGCGTACAAGCATCAAAGGGATCTCATTGTTGAAAGGTATCAGTCAGGAGAAGGGTACAAAAAAATGTCCACAGCATTGGATATACCATGGAACACAGTGAAGACAGTCATCAAAAAGTGGAGAAAATATGGGACAACAGTGACATTGCAAAGAACTGGACGTCCCTCCAAAATTGATGAAAAGACAAGGTGAAAACTTTTCAGGGAGGATGCCAAGAGACCTACAGCAACACTGAAGGAGCTGCAGGAATTTCTGGCAAGTATTGGTTGTGTACTATATGTGACAACAATTTTCCATATTCTCCCTATGTCTGGACTAAACAACAACTCGCATCACCAAAAGAACACCATCCCCACGGTGAAGCATGGTGGTGGCAGTATCATGCTTTGGGGTTGCTTTTCTTCAGCTGGAACTGGGGCTTTAGTCAAGGTGGAGGGAATTACGAACAGTTCCAGATACCAGTCAAATTTGACCCAAAACATTCAGGCGTCTGCTAGAAAGCTGAAGATGAAGAGGAATTTCACCTTTCAACATGACAATGACTCCAAGCATACATCCAAATCGACAAAAGAATGGCTTCACTAGAAGAAAATTAAAGTTTTGGAATGGCCCAGCCAGAGCCCAGACCTAAATCCAATAGAAAATCTGTGGGGTGACCTGAAGAGGGCGCAAGAGATGCCCTCGCAATCTGACAGATTTGGAGCGCTTTTGCAAGGAAGAGTAGGCAAATATTGCCAAGTGAAGATGCGCCATGCTGATAGACTCCTACCCAAGAAAACTGAATGCTGTAATTAAATCAAAAGGTGCTTCAACAAAGTATTAGTTTAAGGGGGTGCACACTTATGCAACCAGTTTATTGTACATTTTTTTTTAATTTTTTTATATTTTTCCCCTAACAGATTTGTTTGTTTTTTCAATTGAATTGTACAGGTTATAGGTCACATTAAAGGTGGGAAAAGTTTTGAAATGATTATTTGTGTTCTCATTTTTTATATCACAAAAACCTGCCATTTTAACAGGGGTGTGTACACTTTTTATATTCACTGTATTTCTAGCAAATTTAATTACCTTTTTATTAGCCCCTTTGCTCCTGATACTATTGAAAGTATATGGGTTACTTTATCTCACTTATCTCAAATCCTGTTATTTTATGACTTTGTCTCTCTCAGTGCATAGGTCACTATAATCATTGGGTGCAGCTATTTCAATGATTGTTATTTTTGACCTTTTTTTCTCTCTTTGACTACT
The DNA here is from genome assembly GCF_019279795.1 of Protopterus annectens. Classification (NCBI taxonomy): domain Eukaryota; kingdom Metazoa; phylum Chordata; order Ceratodontiformes; family Protopteridae; genus Protopterus; species Protopterus annectens. The sequence goes on from NC_056744.1 coordinate 1,400,175,830, forward strand.
GTACCTGCTTTTGGCTTCTGATTTCGTAATTATTGGTATAATGATCCCTTGTGAACAAAGCTTATTCTTTTTCAGTAATTGTTTGTGGTTATTGTTTCCACTCCTTCTAAGCTACCTGTCTGTTGTATTATTTGCAGAATCTCCAGTGCTGCAGTCTTCCCACACCATTGCGCCTTTCAGTATACAGATCCTCTCGCATGAATATATTGTTCCCAGCAACAAAATGTGCAACTGTTTCTAGTTCTGTACTGCAGAACCTACATTTATGTATATCTCCCATTCTATTAATAGACATTTATGTATATCTCCCATTCTATTAATAGACTTTGTAGCCTGCTGTCTTGACCTGACATTATTAGCTGTACATCTTTTGGTTTAAAGTCAACATATGGCTGTTCCAGGAGTTGTCTACTTGACATTATAACTGAAAGCTTTCAGTTTTTCTTTTCATTTCTTCTCATCCTGTTCTTTATATGCTATAAATGCCATTTTTGCACATTTTGCAAGACCAGATGTAATTCTTATATCATCTGAGAAAATTTTAACATCTGTAGTAGTACTTTTAGGTACTTTTTTGATGAGCTATATAATTTTAAATTTTCCACAAAAAGTAGATAAAATATCTTTGGGCAAGATTAAATTAATCACTTGCATTAATACCATTCTAATACTATGAAAACATACGCACTTTCAGATTGCATTACTGACATTCAGAAAACATATTTTTAAATATTTCAGCAACAAGAAAATATTAAACTAAATATAGAAGTTATCATAGATATTTATCAATCTCACTGCCAGATACTAGATGTCTCCATTGGGGAAACCCTTCCACAATATTTTTGAAACATTTCTTCTATTTTTGACAGGACTGACAAGAAGACTGGCATTATTAATTTCCACTTTTGTGGGAACAATCAGTTTATCAGTATTTAAATAGTGATAGCAATTTATTGGTGGTGGGGGTGCTTTAAAAGCTTGTATGTTCCTTTTTTGCTTATTTTTGAGTTGAAAACTGAATAGAAAAGAAAAGGTTTAATAGGTTTATGTTATATGCAGAGCTAGTGTACACTTTGCGACAAGCTACCTACTTTTCTTCATGCAGTTATACGTCTAAGACTTTGTGTAAGAAATGCTTTACTGTACTGCTTTTCAGTTTTTGTGCATGAAGGACTTTTATTAGGGTGAGTATGGAAAGTGCCTATGTACATTATAGATACTTACTCTTTAACTGACCTTTCCAGCAACAATTATCAGACTTCAGGCTCTCTTAATCTGTCACTTCATAGATTCCAGTACTGGTTCAGCTGTTCCTTCTCCTGCAGTATCTTAAAAGAAAAAACTTACCAAAGAGCCATTGCCTTTCCTGTGGGCTGTCTCTATGCCTCAGCCATTGGTGGATAACTCTGTAGTGACCACTACTGGTTCCTCAAACCTCTCACTGATTTCCTTGAAACCTTGTGGTGTTGCTCCTACTGCAAGTATGGACTAGAGGTTAGCCACATCCTCTTTGGCTGTTCTAGTGTTCATCTCACACATGGAAGAACCACTTTCTTTGCGTCTTACAGTTTCTCTGGAGAGTTGTTCTCTATTTTGCTAGGACTTGTTTACTGGTCTGAAGAGCATTCTGTTAGTCTTTCTTCATTTGGGGATGTCTGTAGAAATAAGAAACAAGATTAAATATAATTCTCTGATAATACTGTTTCAGTTTAAAAATATGAATTACTTGCCTTGGGTAAGGGTTTATTGCAGGCATTAAATGGTATAGAACATCAGGTAGATTTGTCTTGAGTTACATGTCCTGTTGCTCAGAGAGATGAGGCTTTACATGATTCTGAAAGCAACAGGGGCAGAGTTTCTTCTGTGTTTTTTTTTTCTCCTACTCTGACTCTGATTCTGAGGACAGTGATGCTTCATTTTTCTCCCTTTGAAGAGTTTTCTTTTGCAGAAACTTTATCCAGTATGAAACATTGTTTCCAGCAGGATCAGATGGATATTCATTTCCTCTCCTATTGTGCCAGTCTTGGAGCATACCTTTGTTTTTGCCTGCAATAACCCTACCAGCCAGACCTCATTCACTTAAAAGGTAAACAGACTTTATAGAGATCCTCAGTCTAATAAATATTTATATTCTCAGCTAAGGTTGGAACCAGAAACTATTTCTGTTTCTTCTCCAGCTGGTATTAAAAATTTAGTCAATGCCAACCCCTATTCCTCTGATATGGATGGTAAGGCATTTCACGGATTTGGTAAGATATTTTTTTTTCACTTTGATGAGGCTATTCAACCCTCTTTTCCTAAATCCCCAGGTTCCTTTTTCTTCCTCTACCTTACGTATTCTACTCTAGTTGTGTCTAAATCTACCCTTATGGCAAAAGATAGTTTCAGACAAATGGGTTTTGATGGGAGTTCAGGAGGATTGCAGTTGGCACTGAGAAATGTTTCCCTCCTTTTCCGAGTATTCCTCCTCATCCTTCAAACTAGACAGGATTTCTTCTCCCCTGATTTTACAGACTATGCTTGTCTTGTGGGTCATAGACCCAGCACCCCACAATCAGTTGGGAAAATAATTTTATCCAAAAATGTTTCTGCTGCCATAAAAATGATTTGTCCTGGAGTCCAGTTTTGTGTCTGTCCTTTCTCAACCAGTTTGTGAAAGTGCCAGAGTTTAAATTACTAACTTTGCAAGTTATGTTACTTCTCATTCCTTTCTGAGTTTTTTTAGTAACACTAGACTTAAAAGTGATTATCATCATGTTCCCATTCCTGCAGATTTCAGAAATGTCCTTTGATTTTCTGATTATCCTCAGATCCAATGGTGTTTTTAAAGTATCTAGTTACTATAGTTACTATGATAGGTCATTGCAGACTCTATGGCATTAACGTTTTTCCTTATTTACACAACTTGCTCATCTTTGCAGAGTTTTCCAAGTGTCAGAATTCACTTGCAGGTTTCAAGCTTCCTTCTTACCTTGGATTTTCAAACTTAACAGTCAGAAATCTTCCTTCCCACAGTGCAATATTTCTAGGATACCTTCCAGATTCCTCTCTGCAGAATGTATTTCTAACCCAGAGGAACTTGCACTTGTATCTGAAAGTATTCCTGAGCTTCTTTAACCAGACTCTGACTTTGGCCAGGGAATCTGTAAGGATCCAGGTGATCATGGCATCTATGAATATTTTTCATATTGATAAATGCTGCAGTAGCCTAAACTGTATGGGTTATATCATGGATTGGATATAATAGCCGGTCAGCTTCCAAAGTTTCAGGGCACCTTCTATATGCCAAAATCATTAGTCAGCTTGAGATGAGCTGACTAAAAAGATTGGTTTGGCACCAAGCCCCTCCCAAGATCTTTCCTGCCACAGAGGATCAACTGCTGACCAACATTGCTGGGCAGATAAGTTCCCTTTGTGGAAAAACCTTCCAGATTACTTTTAAACTTGTTTTAATTTTTTTGTGACAAACAAGTACTTTTAAGTTAGGAAAAATCATTTTTCTTGACTGTCAGGTGTCTTATATGTACCTTTAAATGGGATAAGACTTTTTCACTTTTGCGGACTGGGTTTATTTTACTTTTTGAGTCTGAGGAAAACATTTAAAGTGGTTTTTACTATGTTTTTGTGGGAAAAGTTACTTTTGCTACTCTCCTGTTTTAATGACTATTGCTGAGAATCTTCCCTGGGAAATGAGCACCATGTTTGGCTTGACAACAGCACAAACTAGCAGTCCCTTGGTCAGATCTTCTTCCAGCCACAAAAAAAAAAAAAAAAAAAAAATGTTAAGCAGCCTTTGCCACCACAAAATTTGCTTCAACCCTGGGTAGTTGACTTTGCTGTGGCCAAACTATTTCCTCAAATCACTCATCTTTTCTTTGGATTCCTCAGCAGTTGTCCATACAGCCACCACAGACTGGGGATTAACCACTACCTCTGCAGCTGTTGGGGGTCCCATCATTGGAAAAGAGACACTCTTGTCATTCATGGGAGAAGGGGGCAGGGAATGTGCTTCTGCTTGGCCAGAATGTTGTGCTAATCCCCAGGGAAGCTATTGCTGGCAATACTGGGTTTGCTTGATCTAACTTGCCTGTCAAAAAAAGACCGAAAGCAAAATATTAAGCTCCTTTTATGTCAGTTGCTCTGGACAGGAGTAATTTATCGGTCTTGATTCATGTTCTTGTGCAGGCACTTGACCCTTCTTCCAAGGTGGTTTCTAGTGAGAGAAAATGTATTCCTTTTTCCCTAGAAACGGAGATTCAAGAAGTGGGAGGGGAATGATAGATTGTTTTCTTCTCAAATTTCTGATACAGATTTTCAGGAGTGAAATGTATATGATTCTCTATGAAAGGAAATCTTTCTGTGAGTCAGTTTTCAGAATGAACCATTGTTTTCAATGGAAATCACTGAGGTTTCGAAATCTCTTTGAATGTATTATAATTTGCTACAAATGGAATTTCCAGAACCCTCACCCATCCCCCCAGTGCTATAAGCATTGAGGGATGAGTTTGTCGCAGCCAACCTTCTTCCCCTAAGAAAGCAGATAGAATGTGCAAATTACCTTAGTCCTTCCAAGTTTTTTATACACTAGTCCCAGACCTGATCCCGCAACTATAGCATTAGTTAATCCTACTGCGGCCAAGCATTTTTTAACTCTAATACTACTGTGAAGGATTGTAAAGCTTTTGATAAGTTTGGGGGGAAGTGTATGATTCTGCAACTTAGATATTTAGGATTCTGAACTGTCAAGCTCATATGTTAAAGTGTATCCTGACCAACTGTTCAGTGGCCAAATGAACAAACTAAAACACTCAGGGCCTACATTGGCCAGTTTAAAGTTTGCCTAATAGACATCACTGGAGAATATAGAATTTTAGAAAACCAGTTATCTAATGCCTATTTAAATATTGATAAATCATTTTGCCAATCTTAAATGTCTAGGTAATGAATTCCACATCCTTCCTGTCCTAATATGAAAGAAAGATCTATTTAACTTCATAATGTAAATAGGAATTCATTGTCCTTAAGGCATCTTTATGTCATAATAATATCACATCTTAGAAATTGTTAAGCCAACAGCTGTAGAGCTTTATAGGATAAAAGTTATGACAGCACCTATCTGTTTGTAAAGGTTTTCTGAATCCAGTCCAACTTCTTCAGTTATGAAACATTTAATGTACATAAACACCCCCATATTCAATAGAAGGTCTTATACTTGTTAAATAAATTTTTAATAACGCACAACTATCTCTGTTTGAGAAACTCTGAAAGACATTCCTCATAAAACCATAACATTTCCTAATAATATTTGTCACATTAACTTGAAAGTTAAGATTAATATCTACCATGATACCTAGACATCTCATTATCTCAAAAGAAACACAAATCTGATTATCCATGGTGTAAGAATATTGATTATTATGCTGCCCAAATTGTAAGATAGTATATTTTCTTTTTAATTTGGTTTTAAAACATTAAGTGACTCAACTTTACAACAAACAACTATTTACATATGTCCACAGCTGATCAATGCATCAAAGTTATACATATCAACAACAATTAACATTTTTCAAGCAAGTCTTTAAGTTTATACATATCAACAACAATTAACGTTTTCAAGCAGGTCTTTAAGTTTAAGCCAAGCTATATATCAATGTGTAATATTAGAAGTTCTCATTTTTAAAGTATGCAATTCATTACTGCAAATCATTTTGTCATACTAATAAATTCAACACTAGGGGGAGTAACTTTAATTACTTTACTGGCTTTAACAAGAATAGACAAAAGAAGAGGTACTTGGGTTTTTGGAATTATTTCAGGGACTAGAACATTAAATAAAACTAAAGATTTAGAAATATTATATCTATCTGGTCATAGAGCTTGAATAAAGTTATTATTGACTTTCCAAAAAGGGGATATGACGTCACATTCATATGCCATATGTATCCAGCTATTATTTCAGAATCTCATCCCCAGCATTTAATTCTGTTTGATTTATAAATAATTGTAATTTTGTTAGGAGTGACAAAAGCCATGTATAAGAATTTCCAAGTAAAAAGTTTCCATTATAATGAAGATGTGGTTTTATCTGTAGATGTTAATATTAATTTCTTGTATTCTTCAGAGAAGTCTTCATGATTAATTTTTGAGGAATAATTCCAATAGGAATTGTCAAAATATGTGAAATCTAACTTAAGAATTTTATACATTTATGACAAATATGATTTATTTTTCATTGCATTATTATTGATATTTATTTTGAATTCCAAACATTTGGGGAACAGTTTATTATCTAGGTTAAATCTTTTATTTATCTGTGTGATGTTATGTGATCCTATCTCGCCTACATTCTGACTGATGGGCTCGGAGCCGATCCCTCGGCTCCGACTCGGCACGCTTATGCTATAGAGCGAGGCCTCTAATTGGCTGAGCTATCTTTGTCCCAGGATGCACCACCACTAATCCCCCAGAGCTCGTTTGCCGCTTACAGTGCTTGGACGTGGTCTCAACATTGGCTGGGCTAAGTACTATATATTAGGCTTTTTTCCTGTCAGTATTTGTTTCATTTAAACCCAAAAGCTGTTTTAACGGCTATTCTTTGTGTACGAGTGTTTTCTAGCAGTTTGATTGAAATTTTCGTATATTTTCCTGTCAGAGAAGGTTCCGTTTAAGTTAGAGGGGCCTTCCCCTGTGGTTACTACTATGTTAGTGGTTGTGTGTGGGTCAAGTACCCATTTGAGTTAGAGGGTCTCGACCCTCCTTTTTTCCCCTTTTTCTCTTTCTCACAATCTTGTGTGTATATAAAAAAAAAAAAAAAAAAAAAAAGGTTCTTTAGTTTAAATATTTTCTGAGTTAGTGGCATACATATTTTGTTCCTGTGTGTCAAACCCTTAAGTTACTGTTGTTGTCTGTTTTTTGTAGGATCATGTCTAAAGAACATAAACCCTCCAGGTTTAAAAAGTGCACGAGGTGTGGCTTCAAAATGTCCATAACGGACGAAAACTCCTCGTGCGTCTATTGTCTTGGCGCTAAACATCTGCAGGAATCGTGCAGTGTATGCCATGCGTTTTCCTCCAGAGTCCTCCAGGAGAGGAAAAACAAATTAATCCTCAAAGGATTAATCAAGCCTTCCTTCGAGGAGGCTTTATCTTCCCCTCCGTCTCCTTCTAAAAAGGGAAAGCGGCTCCGACCAGTCAGTCGGAACCGACGGCTAAGAAAACTAAGCAGACTTCTCCATCGGCTCCACGGACTTCGGAGCCGAGGTCGGAACGGTCTGCCTCGATGCCTCCAGCCTCGACCCCTCTGGTTTTGGAGCCGAGGTTTGGGGCATCGAGAGGCGGGTCACCCTCATCGGCTCCACTGATATTGGAGCCGATAAGGGTCATCGGTTCAGACACTTCCCCCTCGGAGCCGAAGTCCTTATCGGCACCGAGGGAAATTTCCTTGAAGGTTTCCTCGGAGCCGATAATTGTTGAGTCATTTCGGAGCCAGTCCCCGAGCCCTTCGGAGCCGATGGAGAAATCGGTTCGGGCCCGATCGATATCCTTGAGATCATCCAAGATGTCTGATTCGGACATCGACAGGGTGCTCCTTCGACTCTTCCAGTCTCCAGTGTTCCAAAAGATGGTTTCGGCTCCAGCCCATTTGGCTTCGGAGCTGATGGTCCACTCCCCTACTGTACTTCCTCCTCCAACAGCTTCGGCATCGTTGGAGCAGGTGCTGGTGGAACCAGTGGAGGTGTTAGGGTCAGGCCCGACCTTTGCTCCGACTCCGGCTCTTGGGTCGGAGTTCAGTGCACGGACTTCTTCCTTCGGCCCTGGGGGGGAGGCTTCGGGATTGATGCTTTCGGTCCCAAGTCTCCCTCTTGGTGCGTCGGCGGCGGGAGTACCGTCCACTGTCATGGCCACGGAGGGGGGACCCTCCCAGGATTCTGGTGGTCCTGCCTTCAGGGCTATGAGGAGTGCTTTAGCCAAATCTTCATTGGCTACCCCCACAGTTTCCCCAGCTCCTTCCCTACATTTGGAGACTGGGTCATTGGCAGTCCCCCTGTCCGTAGACAGCAGAGCCCCTGGGCCTCAGGTTACCCCCGCTGGGGTTTCTCCCCCTCCTGGAGGTCCTTCTGAAGCCTCTTCAGAAGAACCTCCCAGGAAGAGAACGTGCAAGAGGAAGCACGTTGACTCCCCTGATGAGTCTTTGACATCTGACACCGATCTCGATGATGCAGAGGGGTCCCCCAAGTCGTCCTCGGATGATGTCTCCTTTGCAGACATCCTGGAAGCCCTAAAACAACGAGGCGGCTGGCAGTCCAAACCTCCCTCTGCTGATGAGTCGGTGTTCCTGAAGGCCTTCGGGGCTCAGCCCTCCGCCTCCTGGGTGTCTCCGCCCTTCGAGCTCTTGGATTTGATCTGTCGAAGGGCGTGGGAACACCCAGACTCTGTGGAACCGGTGCCCGCTCGTCCAAACAAATTTCTCTCGGCGCCCCCGGACAGAGAGTTCCTTATGAAAGGTGTGGCTGTGGATGCTATGGTGGTGGCATCTGCTACCCAGCAAGATGTAGCAGAGGCTTCTACGTCCGTCCATCCTCCTAATAAGGAGTCTAGGAGCATGGATCGGTACGGTAAGCGCACCCTTAGTTCAGCGGCCTTTACTCTGAGGTCTTTGAACTACCTGACGCACTTTATGAGATTTCAGAGGGATCTGATTAAGGAGCTATCCGATACCCTCTTAGGTAACCTGCCTGAGGAGCTGGCCCAGACGGTTGGATCTCAGCTGGCTACAATGTCGTCCATTTCGAACTCGTCCATGAGGCTCATTTCGTATGCGGCTGAAGGGGCGTGTAGAGCGGCGGGTACAGGCATTGCTCTACGGAGACAAGCCTGGCTCCGCCTGTGTCATTTCGCCGAGGCCTTCAAGTCTTCATTTGCCGACGCCCCCTTTGATGGGTCCTCCCTGTTTGGGCCCAAGGTAAAAGACACACTTACCAGCTGTGAACAGGAGGGTAAGACTCTGACTGCCGTAGGGGCACGATTTTCCACTCCCTTTCGGCCTTATCCCAAGGCTAAAAGAGGAGGGAAGATGTGGTTCCGTAGATCTCAGAAGTCTTACCCCTCTCAGCAGGAAGGTTCCCCCTCCAGAGGCAGAGGAGGGGGAAATTCATCAGGAAGACGCCGTCCCAGAGGCGGCAGAGGCCCTGACAACACTGGAGACCGCGAGTCCTTTCGTGGCTCTTCAGCCTTTCATAGTCCCTGAGGGATTGCCTGACTGTGCTGCTCCGGAGCCAGTCAGGGGTCGTTTTTCGAAGCACCTGAAGGCCTGGGAAGGGATCACTCAGGACCGATGGGTGCTTCGAATTATCGCCGGAGGTTACTCCATCCCATTCTGTTGCCCCCCCCCTCAGTCCAAAAAAATCCCGGACCCGCCACCCAGTCAACGGGATACCGCAGCCTCAGAAATTTCAAAGCTGCTGCAAAAAGGAGTCATCCAACCGGTCCCCGCAGACCAGATCGGATTAGGGACTTACTCAAGATTCTTTTTGGTGCCAAAAAAGACCGGGGACTTGAGGCCCATTTTGGACCTAAGCAACCTAAACCGTTCAGTCAAGAAGTCCAAGTTCCGAATGGTCACTTTACAAACCATTCTCCCATTGTTGGAGAAAGGTGTTTGGATGTGCTCCATAGACCTGAAGGATGCGTATTATCATATCAGAATACATCAAACGTCCAGGAGACACTTGCGCTTCAGCCTAGGAGGCAGTCATTTTCAGTAACGTGCGCTGCCCTTTGGTCTCACCACAGCCCCCAGGGTGTTCACCAAATGCTTGGCAGTAGTGACTGCTCACCTGAGAAGTCTAGGATTCCAGGTGTTTCCGTACCTAGACGACTGGCTCCTAACTGCCACCTCCAAGCATCTACGGAGCCTGCAAGCCACAATATCACTGGGCAATTCCCTTGGAATCACCTTCAATTGGCCAAAGTCTGTGTTGCGGCCATCTCAAAGAATAAGATTCATAGGGGTAGAGATAGATTCAAACCAGATGCGGGTCTATCTACCTGCAGACAGAATTCAGACCATTCAAAATCAGGTTCGAGCCTTACTCCCCAGGTCCAAAGCCCCAGCCAGAATGGTCCTGCAGCTATTGGGATCGATGTCTGCCACAGTTCTTCTAGTTCCCTTGGCAAGGTTACACATGAGAATCCTCCAGTGGCTTCTTTCAACTCAGTGGTCCTTTCAGGAACTCCCTCTCAATCATCTCATATGGATCACAGAATCTTGCAAACGGGACCTTCGCTGGTAGCTAGTGTCCTCCAATTTGGATCAGGGATGACCCTTTGTTCTTCCTCCTCCGGCGGCCACTTTGACCACGGACGCCTCCCAGATGGGGTGGGGGGGGGCATTCCCTGGGCAGGTCAGTCCAAGGCAAATGGCACCCGGAAGAGACCCCTCTCCACATCAACATCCTAGAAATGAGGGCAGTACTCCTGTCCCTTCAAGCCCTTCACGATTACCTCCCTCAGGGCGTAATTGCTGTTCACTCAGACAACATGTCAGTTGTCTGGTACCTGAACAAACAGGGAGGGACCAGATCCTATCCTCTTTGCAGAGAAGTGATGAGAGTTTGGGAATGGGCAGTCTCGACCAAACGCTTCATAGTGGCTACTCACATACCGGGCAAGTCCAATGTCATAGCCGACAGGTTGAGCAGAACCATCCTCTCCCCTCACGAATGGTCTCTGAATATGACAGTTACAAGGCAAATTTTCAGCGAATGGGGAGTTCCGTGTTGCGACCTCTTCGACTCCTCTGAATGCGAAGTGCAAAGAATTTTTCTCCCTAACCCCGGCTCTGGGGAAGAGCCCCATGGACGCATTAGTCCATCCTTGGCCCACCGGCCTCCTTTATGCCTTCCCTCCAGTTCCTCTCCTCCCCAGGGTGATTCAAAAGGCATCTCTCTTAGGGAGCAAGATGATCTTAATTGCTCCTTACTGGCCTCGTCAAGTGTGGTTTCCCTATCTTCGGAAACATGCTCTGGAAGGTCCATGGTTCCTGGACCAGGTCCCAGACCTACTGATTCATCAGTCGGGACTACTACACCAGTCCCTACACACCTTAAAATTGACGGCCTGGCTCCTCCTCTTCCGACGATAGTCAGGAGACATGCACTGGATCCAGATGTGGTGCATATATTATCTTCAGCCCACAAGTCTGCTACGAAGAAACTGTATTCTAGCAAATGGAAAAGGTTTGCTATTTGGGCTCAACTCCGGGGCCTGGACCCCATTTCTACTCCTGTGGCAGAAGTACTCAAATTCCTGACCTCTCTTTTCAATCAAGGCTCTTCAGTTTCTACCATCAAAGTACAATTGGCAGCGATTTCTAATTTTCATGAATCCATAGACCCACCTTTAATGAGCAACAGGTTGTGTAAGACCTTCTTGAAAGGTGCTGCTCTATTAAGACCTCCGATTTCTCATCCTGCACCTCTATGGGATCTCAATATAGTATTACGTGCCTTGACTTCTTTTCCCTTTGAACCGGCAGCTACCTGTGATCTAAAGTTTCTATCATGGAAGACAGCCTTTCTAGTGGCGATTACTTCAGCCAGAAGGGTTTCAGAACTTCAAGCTTTGTCAGTGAAACCCCCATACTTGGTTTTTCATACAGACAGGGTGTCCCTCAGACCAAATCCTTCTTTTGTTCCTAAAGTCTGTTCTACTTTATGCTTGCAACAGTCGTTAGAGCTTCCAGTTTTTTTCCCAAAATACTCCAATAAAGCGGAGTTTATTTTCCACACACTAGATGTCCACAGACAGTTACGTTTTTATTTAGATAAGACCAAACAATCAAGGAAAACAGATCAGTTGTTTGTATCCTTTGCAGAAAACAAATTGGGCAACGCTGTCACAAAGGTCACTATTGCCAAATGGATCAGGGACTGTATTACTCAAGCTTATATTTATTCTAACAAAGAGCTTACCACCTCTGTCAAGGCTCATTCTACAAGGGCTATGGCTACTTCGGTAGCATTTCATTCTAAGCTTGCTATTGGTGACATTTGTGCTGCGGCTACATGGTCTTCCCCGCACACCTTCATTTCTCACTACAAATAAGATGTGGCATCTAGAGGACGAGCTTCATTTGGTTCCACAGTGCTCAGGAGTGTTTTCCAATGAGCCACCCAGGATTTAGGTGCTAGGGACGCTGTCCCATCAGTCAGAATGTAGGCGAGATAGGATCACATAACATCTTTTAGTTATGTACTCACCATAACTTCAGATGTTTGGGATCCATCTCGCCTACATTCCTAATAACCCACCCTCCTTCCCCCTTCTTGGAGATCAGAGGATATCAGAAGGTCCGAATCCTGTTGTTTCATCTTGAAACATCTAACAATGTTATATAAACAAGCTGTGCATGTGTGCATGAATGCGGACAAACAAGATCTGGGGGATTAGTGGTGGTGCATCCTGGGATAAAGATAGCTCAGCCAATTAGAGGCCTCGCTCTATAGCATAAGTGTGCCGAGTCGGAGCCGAGGGATCGGCTCCGAGCCCATCAGTCAGAATGTAGGCGAGATGGATCCCAAACATCTGAAGTTATGGTGAGTACATAACTAAAACTTTACAAAATCTCTAAATATTTGTAAAATTTACTAATTCTCAGAATCTTGATTGTATTTGGACCTTTCATTTTCAAATATATGTATATATCAGTACCATTTAAGAATTGATGAAAATAAATTAAGATACTTTACTGTTTCAATACTAGTATTTTGTTGAAATTGAGTTTCTAAGCAATCATTAGTATATGCAATTGGAAACATAGAAATATTGTCTTTAATACAATGGTTAGAGTATGTGAACTTTTGGAAATAGGAATTTATATTTAAATAGGGAATTTGAGAAGAAGGTGTAATTCAGTTTACACAAAAATCTTTTAATACCAGATAAAACTATTCAGGACTGTTTTACTGCTTGTGATATATTTATTATTTACAAATAATATTTCTTGATGTACTTGTTCCATTTTGAATCATAGGATGAATTTTTCCACAACTCTATTACTTTTACAATTGTTGACGTAGCATACAATTGAATATCAGGGAATCCTATTCCACCATTATCCAACCTCTTCTGTGATAATCAAAGGAAACTCTTGGCTTATTAGGATGCCAAAACCTTAAGTAGAATATTATTTATCATCCTCATCAATTTTTTGGTGGAGATAGTAATAAAGATTGTAAGACAGCCAATATTTTAGGGAGAAATACCATCTTAATAAGCATTAATTGTTCTTCCATGGTAAAGAAAAATTTGTTCCAGTTTGTGACTCAGATTGTTTGTATCATGTCTTTACTATTGGACATAATGGTTATCCCACAATATTTCATTTGATTGCTATTCCAAGTGGAGTTAGAATAGTTTTTGCATAATTTTTAAAATTTTTATTAATTAATAATATACTTGTTTTATTATGATTAAATCTTAAGTTTGAGAGTTCTTCAAACTGACTTATAGAACTAATTATATGTTTTAAATGAATGTTCTATATTTCCTGTTATTAGTAAAATATCATTGGCAAAGGATTGAATCTTTAGTGCAAAATCTTCTTTCATTTTGATACCATTAAAGTTTTTATTGGATCTAATACTATTAGGAACGAGATCTGTAGCTAATGTAAAAAAGTAAAGATGATAAAGGACAGTCTTGTGCTTTTTTGTAATTTAAAGGAATTAGAAAGTAAATAATTTATTTTAACATAAGCACAAGAGTTATTGTATAACTTAAAAATTAATGCAATTAGCTCAGGTGAGAAATTATATACTTTTAGGTGTTTTAAACAGATATAACCAATTAACTGAGTAAAAAGCCTTATCTAAATTGAGACTAATGCCAGAAAGTATTTTTTTTATTTTTATTTCCATTGTCTATTAATGTATGAATTCTTATTATGATGTCCTGTACTTGTCTATTTAAAATCAACCCAGTTTAGTCATTGTTAATCAGTTTAAGTAGATTAATTCTGTTAGCTAAAATGGATATGAACATCTTAGAGTCCACATTTAAAAGTGAGATGGATCTATATGATGAACTCTTTGTAGGATCCTTATCTTGTTTTAAAATATGTGATATAAGGGCATAGTTCCATGATGAGAGGACTTAAGCAGTTGTTTTTATTTCTCTGTAGACCTTTTCTAATATTTTAACTGCATCATTCGGTAGTATTTTATATTGCTCTGGTATGATACCATCTAAGCCCGATACCTTATTATTTTAAACTTTTTTATTTGATCTTTTATTTCTGTTAAAGTGAATGGTCTATGATTTTTTTTTTATTTCTTCATTTGTTAGTTTATTATTTATGTTTTCCCTTAGAAAAGTTTCAACTATATAATTTCTGTTTAGGTTATTTGTATTGTTATTTATATTTTAATAAAATATTTTAAAGCCCTCATGAATACCTTTAATATCTGTTCTTCTTTTTTTATTATTTATATGTGTTACAATTTCTTTGATATGATTTAGTTTATTTATTTTCTTTGATCTTAAGACCAAGTGATCTAAGACCAAGTTTATGCAAGCTTAAAGGGTTTATTGAATATGCCTGAAGTTTAAGTTTGTCCATTCTTGTTGAAACTTTATGATGTAGAATTTCAACATTATTTTTTATTTAAGTTTTTAACTTTAGACTGACATTGTCATTTGGTTTTAGTTTTAACTTTAGTGTGTCTATTTTGGCCTGTAGTATATTCATTTCTTTGTCACATTCTCTTGTTTTACTAATATACCAGTTTGCAACTCTTCCATTTAAGTAAACTTTTAGTGAATCCCACAGGACAAATGTCAGATACTTCACCATTCATGTTTATTTCTCGGAAATTTTTGATCTCCTTATACCAATCCTTGAATCCTTTTATTTAATAGTGTATGCTGGTAATCTCCTGTGATATATTAAATTGTCAATTTTTAAAGTAATGTTAAAGGTTATGGCACTATGGTCTGGTAGTGGACATGAAACTATTGAAACTTTTCTGATATGTGGTAGATTGAGACAAAAAATATCTATATTTGTGTTTTATATATATATAAATAATGGGTAAATTGAAGTGAGCTTGTTTTCCTTCGCTCATATATATATATATCCTTTAAATTCATTAGGTTTGCAAAATCTGTACCCAGAAGCCTGGCTTTCCCTCTCTCAAGACAAATGGGTACAGTCGATCATATCCGAGGGTTACAAGATTCCTTTTGAGGAAAGCCCCTTCCCTCAAAAAGGTTCCCTTCCAGACGTACCACCCAGTCTAAGGGAAATTGCAAGATTAGAGGTGTCAAAGCTTCTAAGGAAAAGAGCCATCCAGCCAGTACCAAAAGATCATTTAGAGTCCGGATCTACTCAAGGTTCTTTTTGGTCTCCAAAAAGACGGGAGACTGGAGACCAATATTAGACCTCAGCAGACTAAACAAGTCTGTCAAAAAGACGAGATTTCGGATGGTCACACTTCACTCGATTTTGCCCTTTCTGGGCAAAGACAACTGGATGTGCTCTATAGACCTTCAGGATGCGTACTATCACATAAAAATCCACAGACGCTCCAGAAGGTTTCTCCGCTTTCGGCTGGGGACCAGTCATTTTCAATTCAGAGCCCTGCCCTTTGGTCTCACTACAGCCCCAGAGTGTTCACCAAATGCATGGCAGTGGTCACGGCTCACCTGAGACGTCTAGGATTCCAGGTGTTTCCGTATCTCGACGACTGGCTCCTCTCAGCCACCACCAGGCATCAACTCATCCAAGCCAGAGACTACACCCTACGTCTCTGCAGTCAATTGGGAATTTCGGTAAACTTCGAAAAGTCCTCCTTATCGCCCTGCCAATCTATTACCTTTATAGGCGCAAATCTAGACACTACTCGGATGTCAGCAAACCTAACAAGTCAGAGAATCCTAGATATCCAAAACCACATTCGAATCATCCTTGCCAGCAAAAAGGTACAAGCCAGGCTGGTTTTGAAAGTGTTGGGCCTCATGGCTGCTGCCATCACACTTCTTCCTCTGGCCCGTTTTTACATGCGTCTTCTACAATGGATGTTGTTCACACAATGGTCCTTCCAGCAGCTTCCCATGCGTCACAAGATCCTAGTGACACAGACCTGCAAGAACCATCTATCCTGGTGGATTTCTTCTCCTCTAGTCCATCAGGGCAGACCATTTGTTCCCCCGGCCCCGGTAGCCACGGTCACTTCGGATGCCTCCCTGATCGGGTGGGGGGGGCATTATCAGGGCAGGATGGTTCATGGCACGTGGCAACCGTTTGAATACCACCTGCGCATAAATGTCCTAGAGATGAGAGCAGTGCTTTTAACGTTGCAAGCCCTCAACGACTTTCTTCCCTTAGGAACTATTGCAGTTCACACGGACAACATGTCCGTGGTGTGGTACATCAACAAGCAGGGCGGAACCAAGTCCTATCCCTTGTGTCAAGAGGCTCTCAGACTTTGGCAATGGGCGATCTCCTCTCATCGGTTTCTGGTAGCAATGCATATCCCAGGGAAAACCAACATAATAGCGGACAGATTGAGCAGAGCTATACTCATGCCTCACGAGTGGTCTCTCAAGCAATCCATAGTGGAAGAGATTTTTCAGAAGTGGGGCCGCCCATGCTGCGATCTTTTTGCTACTCCTCTAAACAGCAAATGCCCAGACTTCTTTTCTCTCTTTCCACTTCCGGGCCATCCCCCAAAGACGCTCTTTCCCAAGATTGGCCCCAGGGACTTCTTTATGCTTTTCCCCCCTTTCCATTGATTCCACAGGTACTCCAGAAAGCGTCCGTTTTGAGAGCCAAAATGATTCTCATTGCCCCTTACTGGCCTCGACAAATTTGGTTCCCATTCCTTCATCGCCATCTCTAGGTGCAGCCTTGGCATCTGGACCCAGTGCCAGATCTTCTGACCCACCAGTTGGGTCAACTGCACCGGTCCGTTCCTTCCCTCAACCTCACAGCTTGGTTGCTCCACTTCCTTCCCTAGCCAGGCTTCCTATGATCTCTAACCCCGTTAGAGACATCATAGTAGCTTCTCTTAAGTCCTCTACCAGGAGGATTTACTCTAGTAAGTGGAAACGCTTCTCCCTCTGGGCGAAAGATAAGAACATAGATCCCTTTACTGCCCCGGTTCAGTCAGTCTTGGATTTTTTAGCGGAAATTTTTTGCTCAGGTTCTTCCTCTTCCACAGTCAAAGTTCAGTTGGCAGCAATTTCCAACTTTCATGTCGGGTTTGCAGACCACAACATTATGTCCCACAAGCTTTGTAAAGCCTTTCTTAAAGGGGTATTCCTTCTAAAGCCCCCTGTTAGGGATCCTCCACCACAGTGGGATCTAAATTTAGTGCTGGCATCCTTGATACTTCCCCCTTTCGAACCGGCTGCTTCATGTTCATTAAAGTTTCTTTCTTGGAAGACACTCTTTCTTGTCGCCATTACCTCGGCTAGAAGAGTGTCGGAACTTCATGCCCTATCTGTTCGTCCCCCTTATTTGGTCTTCCACAAGGACAGGGTATCCTTGAGAACTAATCCATCCTTTTTGCCCAAGGTTGCTTCTAAGACAAATTTAAACCAATCCATTGAGCTTCCTGTATTTTTTCCAAATTATTCTAACAGGGCGGAACAAAAATTGCATTACCTTGATGATCACCGCCAACTTAGATATTACTTGGACAGAACGAAGCAATTTAGGAAATCTAATCAACTCTTCCTTTCTTATGCCGAAAATAAAAAAAGGTCTCCCTGTTTCTAAAGTGACCTTATCCAGATGGCTATCTTCCACCATTTCTGACATTTATCAACTTAGGGGCAAACAACTCGGCTCAAAACCTAAAGCACATTCCACAAGAGGCCTAGCCACATCTACAGCTTTTCAGGCTAGGCTGCCCTTAGATACTATTTGTGCAGCAGCCACTTGGGCCACTCCTCATACCTTTGTTTCTCATTACAAATTGGATTTGGCCTCCAGGGATAGGGCAAGCTTTGGTTCCACTGTTCTTAAGAGTCTGTTCCATTGAGCCACCCAGGATAGAGGTGCTAGGGACGCGGTCCCATCCAGCAAGAATGAAGGCAAGATTGACAACTTAACATTTAGAAGTTATGTACCTACCATAACGTTCCATGTTAGTTGTCTTCTCGCCTTCTTTCTTGCCCCTCCCTCCTGTCCCCTAGCCTGGACAGACCTTGATCTCCCTTTTCTCTGGAAGATTCTTCTTCCTTGGACACCAGATAGTTCTTGTCCTTGATTACCTGGTTTCCATTACAGCCTTTTTAGGTTAGTGTTTCTCTTTGCTTAGTGGAAAGTTTTTATAGGCAGTTTTTCCTCTAGATACCAAACGAGATCTGGGTAATTACCGCCTTGCATCATGGGATATGGGGCTGCCTCGAGCTGGTAAAAGTGACTCTCGAGCTTAGCAAGTGCCGAGCCGAGGATCGGCTCCGAACCCATCCAGCAAGAAAGAAGGCGAGAGAAGACAACTAACATGGAACGTTATGGTAGGTACATAACTTCTAATTATATGTGATAGATTGAGACAAAAAATATCAATATTTGCGTTTTATATGTATATGAATAATGGGTAAATTGAAGTGAGTTTGTTTTCCTTCGCTCATATATATCCTTTAAATTCATTAGATTTACAAAATTTGTTAAGTAGACGTAATTTTCAGTGTCTATCTGCAGTGGAATCTTTGTCTGATAAAATACAATTAAAATCACCAGCTATTATGACTTCACTTTTCTTTAATAACATATAGTGTCCAAGTATTTTTTTGCATCTTTAGCTCTAACCCCTGGAAACCAATAAGAGTTCACCAATGTATATATTTTTCTGTTCCACTCAGTTATCACAATACTTACCATACCATTTTTATCAATATATGTATCTTTTACTTTAGGCATTACTGGTGAGATCTTCCATAAAATTAAGGTGCCTCTTCTTTTAGCTCACAAGCCAGAACCCACTGAAAACAAATAATTCTTTAATGAAAATTTATTTACACCTTTTTTAAGTAAATGTGTTTCTTGTAGAAATACTTTTTGAGCTTTATGTAATTGCAAGTATTTGAACAGACTTCCCCCCTTTACTGGATTATTCAGTCCATTAATATTAATAGATTTGCATTTACTACCAGACATTTATATAAGACAGAAAAACGCACATGCATAATGAAATCACATTTATGTACAGAACTTATATACTTTATATTGTATATAACAGTATGAAATCTTCAGCTATGGACAAAACCTTTGAAACAAATTTTAAAAATTACCTGATGAGCTAACCCTAAAACATTCTACCATGTAATAACATATTTCTAGTTTGTTTTGAAAGACGAACATACTTCCTCTCAAACTCTCCATTAGACTAACAACGCTTACCTCATGGTTTTGATTCATATTAATGTATCTCATATTTTTAGTATGCATCATCTTAAAAAAGCCCATCAGCGAGTTATTGTGAATAAGAAAAGTTAAACAGGTGTTCAGAATCTTTATTATAAATTGACCAAACTGAATATCTCTACAATAATCTTTCCTTGTATGTCACATTATCTTCCTGGTCTACTGTAGGGAGGAAATCAGTTGTTATTTGCATAATTATTAATTTATAGGTCAGATGATTTTATTCTTGTTCTATTTTATTTACTATGTATACAGTTGTTCAAAGGATCATAAATTCATAATTTGGTATCAGGCTAACTGTCCTTGTGGGGCATTCCAAGCTGAGTCATTTACCCTTGTGAGAATCAAACCCTGCACCTAGTGCTTATAAGGTGAACACTTTAACCACTATGCCAACTTCCCACCCTTGAGGGCATATCTGATCTCTTTCTACTTCTATTTTTATACTATGTCTTGTACCATTACTATATTTCTAAGTTTTATATTTTAGCTATAATCCTGGTGTAGACTATCATAGAATAGAACATTTATATTTACCTTTGTATATTTGATACTCTTTAACCTAGTATTGCTGTTAGAATTGGTCCTAGTATAATTAATTGTTCTGAGATATTAAGTTTTGTTATTAAAAAGAGACAATAACAGAGAAACTTGATCCTAAATTTTTATCAGAAGTGTCATTCTATAAGCTAGTATATAAACTATCCTTTTGGTATACTGCAAGCATTCAGAACTATTTAATTAACTGACAGTGGTTTAGAATGCAATTCATTGTCTTTTGTTTATTATCTAATTTGTACTCATTGACACAATCATAATGTTTTGAATAGTAAATTTTCTGTTGTTAAATTTCATACTTTTGGTTGTTATTCATTCATATAGATTACCCAAGTAAAACTGCAACAGATACCAGTCACTAGTATTAGTTGCTACTCACCCTATCTTAATATCATCGGCAAACCTACTTAACCATACAGAGTTAGATTTTGGACATTCTGACATCAATAGACCAAGTAATAGTATCCCCAAGATTGAACCCTGAGGCATTTCCCTTGTAATCGGTCTATACTTGATGTAGGAGTTTTTAATTCGCAGCCTGTAAGTTCTACCCAGTAGCTATTTGGATGCCTATTTAACTACATAGCCAGAGTTATCAGTTCTCATTAAAGTCCTTATAACTGTTTCATGTTGGATGGAATCAAAAGCCTTAGCCAAATCCAAAAACACAATCATCAGTTGTGAGCATGTGAGGAATGTTTTGGCTCAGTTTCCTCTTGTGAGGAAAAGTGAGGAAAAATATTTGTGTAGTTTAGTTTCTTCTTTTTCTCAGGCTATTATTCATTGTTTAAAATTTGTTTATGACTCTGTACATACTACTTCCAGGATTGCTACCACTGATACTGTTTTTTAGGAAGGCTTGCCTGGCTGCATTCTCAGAACCTCCCAGAAGATGTCAGAAATTAAATTTTGAATTCTCCCTCGGATGAAGACTTAGTTTCCTTCTCTGCTGTAGAGATTATCAAAAAGTGTAATTAGCAAAGAAAGCTGAGTCAGGGACTGTCTCAGATTTTTCAGACCTCCTTCTCAAAATTCTCCAAGGTATATTCTGCTCCCATAACCAATTTTGGCATTAACAAAATAATCTGTCTCAGTAGAATGCTGAAAGCAGTGGCAGGGAGTATCTAAAAAGAAAGCAGGACCCCCACCCCAAACAACGGATAGTTAAAAAGTCAGAATGATTGTATAAGAGACCTTGTTCCCCCATTCCACCCTGGCAGACCCTTGTCCCTTCAAGACAGTCTGAATCTCAAATTCTCTCTTTGGCAACAGATTATTTCAGACTAATGGGACTTGAATGTGATCTGTCTAGAATAAAAATGACATTAGGAGGAAAGTACTCCTTTCCAGGGGATTCCTCCTCATCCAGCAGACCAGACTTTTCTCTTCCCTCCTTTCTAACACCATGTGCTGTATCAGGGTGTAATAAAATATGATGTCCTTCAAGGATGCATCTGCAGTCATAACATATGGGTTGTCCTGCCTCAGGCAGCCCTTCGGTCGGCCGGATTCCAAAGTCTGGGTCTGGCCTTGGCTGATGTCGCACTTCACCCGACGTCATAGCTCCTGGTGTATAAAGGCATCAGCCGACGCCATTTTCCCCAGTCTTTCTTGCCGCGCGGTGCCCGAAGCAGAAGCTGTTCGCAAGTGCTGGTCAGTCAGATCCAGAGATTTCAGCTACCGAAGACTTCTAAAAAAGCTAAGTACCCCGTTGGGGACTCTTTCTTGCCTCAGCCGATGTCAGACAAAGTAAATAATTGTTTAACTTGTGGGAAACAAATACCTCATAAGGATTTCCACTCTTACTACCTTCCTTGCTTAGGCCCAGACCACGACGTATCAGCTTGTTTAGCCTGTGCTTCCATCAACCGACGGACACTTAGACGTCGGTCGGAGTTTGCTGAAGAGTTTTTTGGCTCCGCTTTTGCATATAAAATGCCGTCGGAGACTCCGACTACACATTTAGCTAAAAAAACGCAAGGAAAAGGACCGACACTCGCGGCCCGCGGTTTCAGTTGAAACCATGGTTAGGCCTACCGCGAGTGTCTCGGTTTCGGCTGAAACCGAGACATCGGTTCTCCCTTCGGCCGAAAGCATGCCTCCGACAACCGAGGCCACACAGGCCCCGGCTGAGTCGGCTACAGAAATTCCTACTGAAGAAGCAGGTACACAAGATTTGTCCGACACCATTCCATTGGACATCTCTACTCCTGCACGTAGGGCAGCTAGACCCCCTGCTTCTATGTCTATCAAGGCCTTCTCCAGGGCTAAAGCAGCTAAACTTTCCAAGGCCTTACCTACAAAAGCTCCCTCTCACAGACCTACCTCAAGTTCTCAGATTCTCAGCCTTGCTGAGGACCTTATTTCTCTGATCAGGGGATCCCAACCTCACCCAGACAGGGCCTCACAACCCCCTCCTGAAAAGAGGCCTAGGCCTGAACCCCCTGAACCTCTCTCCTCTGACTATCCCTCAGATGGTTCAGATTTATCTGACCATCAGGAAGGACCATACTCACCTTATGAGGATTCTGATGCAGAAGACTCCATTCCTTCTGCCTCCCCTCCAGAAGAATTTTCATTTGGGGAAACTCTACACTCAATGAGGGAACACTTCCAATGGCAGGGTCAGGATTTTTCTGATTCTAGGAAAAGGCTAAGGACTTTTTTACACTTACCACAGCATAGGCCTTTAGCCATACCACCTGTACTATCAGTTGTTGATGATGCATACAATGATGCCAGTACTGCCCCTGATTCTCTTCCCCCAGCCCCTGCCAAACCTGACAGATACTACAGGGTCCCGGATTCTCACTTCCACTTGTATAAGGCCCATGCTGCAGACCCAGAAACCATTTCTCAGGGCCCTAAAGGTGTTGCAGCTGCCTCTGCCAAAAAAACCCTACCCTCTGAAAGAGAATCAAGAGCATTAGAGAGATGGGGTAAAAAGGTTTATACATCTGCTACTCTTTCTGCCAGGGCTTTAAACTGTCAATTTCACATGATACAGTACCAGGAATTGTTGTTAGATCAGCTGAATAAAAAGCTATCCTCTCCTGAACCTTTAGACCGTAAGTCCCTTCAGGATTTGGTACACAACTCTCAGCAGGTCAGTAATCATTTCTTAAAATGTGGCTATGATGCACTGGAGGCTTCATTTAGATCAGCTATGACTGGAGCAGTGATTCGAAGGCATGCCTGGCTAAAAGAACAATCCTTACCAGACCATGTTAAGTCTAAACTCCTAGATGCCCCTATGGAGAAACAAAGTTTATTTGGCTCCCCTGCACAGGAGGTTCTAAAGAAAGTGGAAGAAAAAGCAAAATCTGTCCAAACAGTCAAGGATTTTCTGCAGGTCCAACCTCCGAGGTTCAGCAGAAATTGGCCTTCAAAGAATTAGTCCTTTCCAGACACCTCCAGAGCACAGAGAGGCAGAAATAGACGCCCAAGAGGCAGAGGTCAATCAAGGAGTGCCTACAGGGGTCGTCATTGGCAACCTGCCAACCAGAGAAGTGCCGCCACAGATGCGACTGCAACCACTTCCACAGGACAGACACAATGACTTGGCTCTGATTCTGCCTACCAGGGAACAACTGGAAGCACCCTTGGGCGGGAAGCTAGCTTTATTTTCAAAAAACTGGCATTGCATTACAGGAGACAAATGGACTTTGCAAACAATAGACAAAGGCTACAGGTTTCACTTCCACACACTACCAAAAAAGAGAGGAATGCCAAACCTTCCACCAAGCCAGAAATCAGAGGCTCTAAAACAAATCATCAGCTTACTAAGGATGAGAGCAATAGAAAAGGTACCATCTATGGAACAAGGCCAAGGATTTTACTCCAGACTATTCCTTGTACCAAGAAAAGAAAACCAATGGAGGCCTATTCTCGACTTGTCTGCACTGAACACATATCTCATTGTTCCAAAATTCAAGATGCTGACCCTACATCAACTTCTTCCCATGTTGGGCAAGGAGTCTTGGCTGGTGACTCTAGATCTCAAGGAGGCATACCTGCACGTCCCTATATGACCAGATTGCAGAAGACACCTCAGATTTCTTGCAGGATCAGAGCATTATCAATTCTCAGCATTGCCCTTTGGCTTATCTACTGCCCCCAGAGTATTCACAAAATGCCTGGCATCAGTAATTGCACATTGCAGGCTTCAGGGAATTCAAATCTACCCATACCTGGACGACTGCCTAATACAAGCGGACAACAAGACAAAAATAATAAAGGATTTGGCCTATGTCATGTAACTGCTGCAAGCCTTGGGATACACAGTCAACATACAAAAGTCAAGATTAGTGCCATCCCAAAGGATAACATTTTTGGGTGCAGAACTTGATACAATAACTCAGATGGCTTTTCTCACAGAAGAAAAACAAAAGCAACTACCAGTCTACTTCATGGCATTAACAAGACAAACTCAGCTTACTGCAAGGAAAGTCCTGCAGGCCCTGGGTTACATGGCATCCTGCATAATCTTGATCCCACATGCCAGGCTGCATATGAGAAAATTACAATGGTACCTAAGGAATGTATGGTCTCAACACAGACACAGTCTAGAAGCCCTGATACCAATCATTCCATGCCTGAAAAAAGAATTCCTGTGGTGGGCTCAGGCCTGCCAGATCAACAGAGGATTGCCTTTCCACAAACCACATCCAAGGCAGACCATCACCACGGACGCCTCAGACCTAGGCTGGGGGCACACATGGAAGACAAGTGTATCCAAGGCCTATGGTCCCAAGACCAGCTGAATCTACACATAAATCTAAAGGAGATGCTGGCAGTGAAGCATGCAATCGAGGCATTCAAATCATTCCTCCAGCAAGGACACCTGCTGATAAGGACGGACAATACCACAGTCATGTGGTACATCAACAAACAGGGAGGCACACATTCATACCCTCTATGCCAGATGGCAATGGACCTGTGGAACTTAGGCCTGAATCTCAACATCCAACTGCAGGCCAGATTCGTACCAGGAAAAGAGAATTCACTAGCAGACAGCTTAAGCAGAACTACCACGGATGCTCACGAATGGATGCTGCATCCAGACATCTTCAAAACCATAACAAAGAAATGGGGAATGCCAGAGATAGACCTGTTCGCCTCCCCACTCAACCACCAACTGAAGAAATTCTGCTCAAGAGTATACCACCCACAAGCCTGGAGGGTGGACTCCCTTTCTTTCAGCTGGAAGGCCCTGGCAGTATATGCCTTTCCACCTCTTCCATTGATGTACAAAGTTCTACTGAAGATCAGAGAGGAACAGCCAAAGGTAATTCTGATAGCTCCAGACTGGCCAAGGCAGCATTGGTACCCACTACTGAGAAGCATGTCTCGGACGAACTCATGGCCTCTACCTCTATGTCCTTTACTTCTAACACAGAACAACTACAAGACCCTGCATCCAAACTTAAAAACACTGCAGCTAACTGCTTGGAAAATTGCATAAAACAAAACCAACCTGTTTTATCTCAGAGGGTTAAGGACATTATCCTGGAGGCTCGCAGACCCTCCACAAGGAAAACATATTCAGCCAAATGAAAGAGATTCCTCATTTGGAGTGCAGCAAAGGGAACAAATGTCACACTGGCAAACCTAGCACACATCCTAGAATACTTAGCAGAACTGTTTCACAATGGCCTGTCCTATTCTTCCATTAAGATTCATGCATCAGCAATTTCAGCAGAGTACAACATGGATCCTCCTGTCTTCTCTCATCCTCTCCTCAGACAGTTTTTGAGAGGGATCAAAAATGTAAAACCTCCAAGGAAACCACCTCTGCCTGCATGGGATCTCAATTTTGTACTAGAAAAATTAACACTTCCCCTTTTGAACCAGCAGCAACAGCAGACTTACAGTTCTTATCTTGGAAAACTGCCTTCCTGCTAGCAATCACTTCAGCAAGAAGGGTATCCGAGTTACAGGCATTAATGGCAGTGCAGCCTTTCCTTATCTTTCACCAGGATAGAGTGTCTCTGAGAACCAATCCTACTTTTATGCCAAAGGTGGTATCCAGGGTATCCTTGAACCAAGCTATTCATTTACCTACATTCTTCCCTAACCCACAGAACAGGGGGAAAAACTACTACACACCTTGGATGTACACAGACAACTGCGCTACTATCTGGACAGAACTAAGGCCAGCAGAAAAACTCACCAGCTTCTGGTAGCATATGCAACAGGAGTGCAAGGAAAAGCAATTTCAAGACAGACAATCTCAAAATGGATAGGAAATTGCATTCGATTCTGCTACTCATTTCATGGAAAGACAACTCCTGAAAATATCAGGCCTCACTCCACAAGAGCTACAGCCACCACTACAGCTTTCCTACGAGGAGTGGCTACCAAAGACATTTTAGAAGCTGCTACTTGGAGCTCCGTGCATACATTTGCCAAGCATTACAATCTTCCTTTATACTCCAGATCCCGAGCAGGTTTTGCAACTGCAGTTTTACAAGGGATCTTAACTACACCATCATTATCTTAGTGCCTCCTCCCCCAGTTTGGCTATGGTATTCTACCCATATGTTATGACTGCAGATGCATCCTTGAAGGACATAGTACAGTTTTGTACCTACCATAAATGTAGATGTCTGATAGGTATGCATCTGCAGTCAGTATTACCCACCCTCCTTCCCCTCTGTGGTATTCCTAGGGTACTGGGGGAATCTGTTATGGTGTATTTGTTTGTATGTATATATGTATATATACTTTTTGATTTCTACTGTTTGGAATTTTCTACTTTTATACAAAGTTAGCCTTCCTAGAGGGCACCTGGCATCTGGGGCAAGAAACACTGAGGAAAATGGCGTCGGCTGATGCCTTTATACCCCAGGAGCTATGACGTCGGGTGAAGTGCGACATCAGCCGAGGCCAGACCCAGACTTTGGAATCCGTCGATCAAGGGCTGCCTGAGGCAGGACAACCCATATGTTATGACTGCAGATGCATACCTATCGGACATCTACATTTATGGTAGGTACAAAACTGTACTTTCCTTATCCTTGTGGTGGCAAAGAAAGAAAATGCTCAAGCTCAAAATGCTTTTACTTCACAATCCATTACCCCTTTTTCCTTATTTGAGTTTTCTGGTAACCTTAGGTTTACAAGATGTGTATCATCACATTCCTATTGATCCATATTTCAGATATTTCTTAAGGTTTTATGTGATTGGATCAGATCATCAGTTCTCTGCCTTACCCTTTAGGCTATCTACTGCTCCAAAGGTGTTCAAAAGGTGTCTAGCTCCTGTCATAACCCATTGTAAGCTACAAGGTATCCACATTTCTCTATATTAAGACAACCTACTTATCTTTGCAGAGTATTTTTCAAAGTGGTAGGAATCTCTTAACCTGGCCAAGAGATCTACGCAGGATGGAACTCCAACAAAACATTCAAAAGTCGTTTTTGATTCCTCCACACAGGATTACATTTCTAGTGTGCCTGTAAGACACCTCAGTACAAAGAACATTTCTTCTACAGGCTAAAATAAATCTGTATTTAGATCTGTTCCATGGGTTTTCTACTCAGACTTCTGTCTCTGCAGGGGATTACCTCAGGATTTTGAGTCTCGTGGCTTTCATGATTCTCATGGTACTTCTTGCAACACTCCACATGAGAAAGATGCAATGGTATCCGAAATCTCTTTGGTCCCAGTTCTGGGATTTGTGAAAAGGGAAATTACATGGTAGAGACATCAAATCTCTCTGAATCCAGGCCTCTCATTCTCCAAACCACCAAAGTTGGTCACCACAGATGCTGCAGACTTTGCTTGAGGAGCAGTGTTGATGGGAATAAAAGTTCAATGTCTTTGGAACAAGAAAGACCGACCGAAACATATAAATATAAAAAGGTTGCTGACTGTTACAAAGACTCCCATCTCTCTGAATCAGTTGTGGAATTATTGTCTCTAATTTTAGATAATAACTTCATTTTCTTCAAAGGAAAGTTTTTTCAGCAAGTCAGGAGTGATGCTATGAGTGCAGCTTGTACCCCTGGCTTTGCTAGTCTGTCTTGTTAGGGTGGGGAAAAGAGTATGTTTTCAATAGTAGGTTTTCCAAGAATCTCCAATTATATTTAAGATTCCTGATGATTATCTTTACTTTATGGGATGGCGCAGAAGCAGAGATTAATTTATTTGTTGAATAACTAAACAACACCACAGATGTTTTAAAATGTACATATACCTGGAACAGAGAGAGGATAAACTATCTAGATACCCTTATATCTCGCACATCTGGTTTTAAATCAAACATATATAGAAAAAAGACATTTTGTAATTCTTATTTACATTTTAAAAGCTGTCACCCTTTTTTACAAAAGATGCGCGTAGTAAAAGATCAAGCAATTAGAATGGAGAGGATGACATCTCAGTACGATGAAGTGTGAGATTAATTAGTTAAGCTTAAAAATATGCTTGTAGTTAGGGGTTATCCTGAGTACTTGATCAACAGTTTCATTAAAAAAGTTTTTAATGAATGAGGGACTAAATATAAACCCTTTTAGGAATAGGTTTAGCCAAATCACAATTGGAGGAAAGAGGAGTTAAACATGAAAAAGCTTCCGTTATACAGTATAACCAGTATTCCAAGGAGATAAGAGAAATAGTTAAGAGAAACTGGAATATTTTCAAAGTTAATTCTGACATACACAATATGGTGGAGACGAAGACTACACCCATTTTTAAACAATTGTTTGAGAACAAAAGGTCTCAGGTGTCATCAATGGGACAGGGTTACTATCTCCTACAGTTGTTGTAAACAATGCCACTTTATAACAAAGGTGTACAAACCATGGAACTTCATGACATCCTGAAAACTAAGATTATATTTCAGAAATGGAACTGTTCTACTCCAAGTGTTGTCTTTTGGCAAAATGTGATGGTTGTTCAGTATTCTACATTGGTAAAATGGAGGGTGCAATTAAAATGCGCATTTATGAACACCTCTGTGATGTTACCAGTTGTAAAGAAAGTTGTGCCCTATATAAACACTCAATTGATTGTAGTAATTTTAAAAAGTTCTCTTTTGGTGCATCAGAAAAAAATTAATATCAACCCTATAGAAGGAGACTGGAAAGGATGGCTTAGTAATAGGGAACGTATGTGGCAGCTCATATTAGGTGCCACTTTCAAACCAGGGTTAATTGAACATGTATCTATAGTACTAGTTTTGAATATAAGGACTAAAAATCATTAATTTTAAGTAAGGATTTTTACATGGGTTATTTCTTGTTTTATAGTTTTGAAGTGTTTTAGCATATTGTGTGTATCATTGTGTAACACTGACTTTTTCAGAAACTAACTTTGTAGCTTTAAGATTATAATGGGATGTGCAATTATTTAACTAACTTCTAATTACCCAACAGAAAGGTAGTGTGAACAGTATGTATAGATGGCTTTTTGACTGCCTTTATTCTGATGAAGTCTCCTTTGTCGGATGAAAATACTCAATCTCTAAATAAATTTTGGTTTTAACCATTTTGGACCCTCAGCAGCATTATTTCAGTGTGGGACTGGTAGTATTTACCAGTAATTACTTGTCTTCCCTGGGAATGCAGCATCATTTTTGGCCTGCCCATGCACCATATTACTGGTTTCATGGTCTGTCCTCCTTCAAGCCACGAAAAGAAATAATTATGGCCACCACAACAGGCTAGCAATTTGCCAAAGGAACATCAGACCACTCATCCTTTACCATAGATCTCTCTAGTGTAGCACCTACAGCCACTGTGGACTGGGGTTATCCATGCCGTCTGCAGCTGTTGGTATCCCCTGAGTGGACAAGGGAGAGATCATCTTGTTAGTCCTGGGAGAGGGAATAGGGGAGGTTTCCCTATTGTATAGGAATGTTGTGTGTACTCCTGGGGAAGCAGCAGCTGCCATTAATAACATAACTGGCCCCATTTTTCCTGTAAAAAGAAAACAGAAAACCAAGCACGTATCTCCTTCTCCTCAAATTTGTTTGGATAAGAGTAGATCTGGTGTTGGCAGTCTTCAATTATCCTTTACCTTTGGGACACTGTTCCGATCCTCGAAACCTGCTAGGCTGTTACATAGCATGCACCAGCCAAAAACTGTCGAGCTAAGACTCTACCCACAACACCCCTCTACACATTACCCCTGATCTCTTTTGCCGCTCTTGTCTCATGAACCATCAGCCATTTTCTCTCGCAGCTAAGTAAAATTTTCTTGTGTTTTAATAGTTTAATGTAATTTTTTTTCAATACTTAGATATGTACATGTATTCTTTATCTCTTCTACCACTTTCTTGTCGAGTAAGTGTATTTTCCCTACCATATGGTATTCTGTCTTTTCCATTGTTGGTAGTACCTCTTCCAATCTTTCTCTACCTCCTTAGGTAGCTGTCTCCTACCATCGTTGGTGATATCCCTCCCTCCCTTGCTCTACCTCTTTAGGTAAATTTAACCTACCATTGTTGGTAATTTTTTTTCTTTTCCTTCTGTCTGTGGTGTGTGTGTGTGTTTGCCGCCTGTTGACCCCTTGTTTTTTTGGGCATCTGTCAACATGGCTGAAAAATCAAAAGGTACTACAGGCCTTAAACAGTACCAAGATTGTGGACAGACGATGCCCAACTCTGATGGGCATTCTTCCTGTGATTGTTTAGGCCCAGCTCATCTCAATTAGGACTGTACTATCTGCCAGGCCTTCAGCAACTGGGCCTTGGTTGAATCCAGGAATAAATTAATATTAAAAAGGATAATTAAGTCCTCTTTTGGGGAGCATTGATCGAAGGCCAGCACATCCCCCTCTAAATCTGACAATGGAACCAGAAAGGTCACTTGGTACCAAATTCACCTTCAGTACTGGTGGTGTAAAAGCATAAGCCTTCAGCTCCCACCACTTCAGTGGAACTGAAGACTAAGGTTCCAAGACTTTTGGATCAGACAACATCCTTGGCACCATCTCCTGTGGTACCACAAACCTTGGTGCTGGTCTCTTTAGTACCGACATCTTCAGTTTCCCAGTTGGTACTGACCTTTCCTGCTACACTTCGGCAGACATTGGAACCATCGGTGCTGAAATCAGGCATAGTTTTCACACCCAGGACACTGTAGTCACCTTCATGGGGCAGCTTCACAGTCATTTCCTTGAAAGACCAGAATCCCTTTCAGGTTTATCTGTCCGTTCCTTCAGGAGTCTTACTGAAGTTGATGTTATGAGGTTGGTGGGATCAGCTCCTACTGGCCAGGGGTCTTTCTGTCTCCTCCCAGACCCCCCCCCTCCTGGAGTTGGGGTGTTTTCTCCCAGGACTCCACCAAATCTTCCTCTTCTAACCTCCTCAGAGGGCTTAGAGCTTCTGACTCTGATCCCTCCAGTTCCAGCTGTTCTGGTACCAACAGCCTTTCCCTCTTTGGTTCCAAGATCTGCCCTGGCTTCTTTGGTTCCTTTGGAACTGATAGACTCCTACCACCGTGGCTGCACTGTCAGGTCTGAGAATTTTGTATCGGCTCCAATTTTTCATTCGGAGTCATCCTTGACTCTTGAAACTTCAGCAGATCAGGGCTTTTCCTCGCTCCTCCTTCAAGGTGGGTCTCTTGGAGCAGGGTGTGACCTCTGTTCTGGGCTCCCATCCCTCTTTGAGGCGTCTGCCTTCCAGGTAATGGAGAGAGCATTGGCTTCTGCAGGCTCTCAGCTGGCCAGTTCTGTGTCGGAGTTTTATCCCAAGACTCCTTCTTGCCCAGAGCTGTCACCAACCTCCAATTCCGGACAGCAGGCACCTAGGCTGCAAGATCCCCCTGCACAGGGTCCCACTTCTTCCAAGTCCTCCTCAGAGATTTCCACTGAAGAGCCACCCTGGAAAAAGACATGTAAGAGCAAACACTTGACACATACTTTGATGATGGGTAGAGTTCCTTCTGGTCACCCTTGGAAGACATCTCCTTTGGAGACATTCTAGAGATTCTGAGACAGAGGGGTAACTGGAAGCCCAAAGACCCTAGCTCTGAGAAATCAGTGTACTTGCAAGCTTTTGGGTGCTTGCCCATCTACTTCTTGGGTGACCCTTCCCATTGATGATCTTATTAAATTGATTGTGCAGATTGCTTGGAAGGCTCCTGATTCCATAGAGCCAATTCTCTGTAGACCTGACAGAATACTTTCTGCTCCAGAGGACCACCAGCATTGGGCAAATGGGTTAGCAGTAGATGCTATGGTGGTGGAGGCTGCTACCAAAAGGGAACTAGCTGAAGAGAGTTCCTCTGTCCTTCCCCCAACCGAGAGTCCAGGGTGATGGACAGATTCGGAAAGCGGTTATACACTTCATCGACCTTCGCTTTAAGATCTTTGAAGTTTATGGCACATTTCACTAGGCTCCAGAGGGATCTGATCAAGGAGTTATCAGATACCCTAGCAGGAGCAGTGTCTGAGGAGGTCCAGGATAAAGTGGTCTCCCAGCTAGCCACCCTGGAGTCTATTTCCAACTCATCAATGAGACTCATTGTGCGTGTAGCCGAAGAGCCGACCAGGGCAGCTGGTTTAGGCATTGCCATAAGGCATCACGCCTGGGTGCACTTGTGTGAGTTTGCAGTGCCATTCAAGTCTTTCTTTGTCAATGTGCCCTTTGACAGATCTTCTTTATTCAGCCCCAAGGTCAAAAAAACTTTAGCCAGGTGTGAGAAGGATGAAAAGATCCTATCTACAGTGGGCATATATTTTTCTGCTCACTGCAGATAGGATGGAAAGATCCTATCTGCAGTGGGCATACATTTTTCTGCTACCCAGTGGTCATACTCCAGGAATCAGAGGAGTGGGAATATGTGGTTCAGAAAATCCCAAGGGCCTTTTCAGGACACACGTGGTGGAGGTTCACCTCAGGGCAGAGGGGGAGCTCTAATGGATGACGCCGACCCCAAGACAGAGTTGGCCTGCAAAATCAGGGTTCCAGAGTTTCCTTCTTTGGACTATCCTATCAACGCTTCTGAAAGGGGAACAGATTGCTTACATCTGGAAGCAGTCAGGGGAAGATTTTCACTGCACTCAAGAGCCTGGTGGCAAGTAACATCAGAACCATATTCCCTTCACTCCTTTTCCAAGATGAAAACAAAGCCTCCCTGATGTTCCAGCCAATTAGAGGGACCAAGCAGCCTTAGAGATTCAAAAGCTGCTGGAAAAAACAGTCATCCAACAAGTCCCACCAGACCAGATAGGATCTGGATTTTAGTCAAGGTTCTTTTTAGTGCCAAAAAAGACAGGGGACTTGAGACCAATATTAGATGTCAGCCTTTGAACAAGTTTGTTCATCAAGTAAAATTCCAGATGGTCACAGTTCAGTCTATGCTTCCCTTTCTAGAGGAAAATGATTGAATGTGCTCTGTAGACCTTCAGGACGCATATTACCACATAAAAATGGACAAACACTCCAGAAGTTTCCTCCACTTTCAGCTAGGAGCTAGTCATTTTCAGTTCAGAGTGCTTTGGCCACACCACAGCTCCCAGTGTTTTCACCGAGTGTCTGGCAGCAGTAACAGCTCACTTGAGACTGCACAGATTCCAGGTGTATCTTTAACTAGATGACTGGCTCATCACCACTTCCACCAGGCATCTACTGCTTCAAGCAACAGACTTAATTTTGCACCTGTTTGCTCATTTGGGCAGTACAATGAATCAATCAAAATCTCAGCTAAGTCCTGTTCAAGATCAAGAGTTCATAGGAGCTCATATGAATACAATCTCTTGCGTAGCTTCCCTTTCTCTTCACAGGCTACAAAAGGTAAAATCCTAAGTGCAAGCCATTCTCTACAAAGATAAGGCTCTTGCACTTCTAGTTCTTCGAGCTTTAAGGTCCATGGCAGTGACCATTACTTTAGTTTCACTAGCATGATTTCACATTTGACTGCTACAATGGCTTCTAGCATCCCAATGATCAATCCTAACCCATCCAGTGATGTACCCAATTCTTATCACCAGTCACTTCAAGAAGGACCTATCCTGGTGGATGAAATTTGAGGAAATCCTTTTAGGCCATTCCTTTGTCCCTCCTCAACCCTGGGCCATAGTGACCACAGATGCCTCCAAGATGGGGTGGGGGGCATTATCTGGGAAGAACAGTCCGAGGCACTTGGTCCCTGATAAGAGGCCAACCTGCATATCAATTTTCTGGAACTGAGGCCAGTGCTCTTAGTGTTGCAAGCCTTTCAATCTGTCCATCCTCTAGGAACGATTGCTATTCAGTCAGACAACATGTCAGTGGTCTAGTACATCAACAAAGAGGGTGGAACCAACTCTTATCCCCTGTGTCGAGAAGGTCTCGGAGTTTGGCAGTAGGTGATATCCTCCAACTGCTTTGTAATAGCAATGCACATTTCGGGGAGCTGAAACGTAATAGCGGATAGACTGAGCAGATGCATTCTCCTACCTTACAAGTGGGTGAAGGAGATTTTCCATCGCTGGGGCCAGCCTTGCTGGCTCTTTGCAGCACCTCAAAACAACTAGTGCAGTAGCTATTTTGCCCTTATTCTCCCCTCAGGGGGAGTTCTGGAGAGATGGTCTCCTTCACAATTGGCCCTTGGGTGTACTGTATGCCTTTCCCCCTTCCCTCTGATTCCTCTGTCCTTAAAGAAAGCCAGTAGGTTGTGTGATCCTCATTGCTCTCTTCTGGCCTCAACAAGTCTGGCTCCCATTTCTGTGGCCTCATCTAATTCACCATCCATGGATTCTGGACTTAGTTCTGGATCTTTTGTCTCACCCGCAGGGACTGGTGCACCCCATCCTTCAGAACCACAAGCTTACAGCTTGGTTCCTCCATTTCCGTTAGTTGTCAGGCAGAAGAATTTATCTTCCCCAGTCCCAAGAAATTCTACTGGTTTCCCATAGACCTTCCACCAGGAAACTCTGCCTAAGCAAGTGGAAAAGATTTTCTATTTGGGCGTATGATAATGGTCTTAACCCCTTTTCTATATCGGTTGAAAACGTTTTTGAGTTTTTGGCTATGCTTTTCGGTCAAAGACCTTCTGCTTCCATGCTTAAGGTCCAGTTAGCTGCTATTTCTAATTTCCACAATGGCTTTGAAGACCATTCGCTAATTTCGCATAGATTATGTAAATTGTTCATGAAAGGGGCTTTGCGATTAAAACCTCTGTTTAAAGACCCTCTAGCTCCTTGGGATCTGACCTTGGTTTTGCAGTTTTGGTGCTTCCCCCCTTTGAACCGGCAGCAACATGTCACTTAAAGTTTCTCTCATGGAAAACAATTTTTCTGATGGCCGTTACCTCACCAGATCAGTTTCTGAGATACAAGCATCATCTTCAAAACTCCCATATTTGGTTTTTCATAAGGAATAGGGTTTCACTAAGAAGCAATGCGTCATTTCTCCCTAAGGTGGTCTCCTAATCTAATATTAATCAAACTATTGAATCACCCATTTTCTTTCCCAGTTTTTCCAACAAAGGTGAATATTGCTTGCATTTGATGGACGTTCACAGACAATTATGTTTGTACCTCAGCAGGACAAAAGAATCTAGAAAATCGGACCAGTTATTTGCATCTTTCTCTGGTGCTTCTCTGGGAAAGTCTGTTTTAAAAGTTACCTTGTCAAAATGGCTAAGAGACTGTTTTAATTCCATATACAATAAAAAGAATCTCAAATTACCTGCGCCAGTGAGACTGTATTCCACTATATCAATAGCCACATCTGCTGTTTTCCTTTCCAAGGCTTCCATGGATGAAATATGCACAACATCAACCTGGGCTATTCACCATACCATTGTCACTCATTACAAATTGGATCTTGTCTCCAGGGGAAGAGCATTCTTCGGCTCTATGGTTCTCAGGAATATCCTTCCACAAGGCCACCCAGGATCTGATGTAGCTGGGAACTCTGTCCCCAAGGTGAAGGATAAATGAAGATTGACAAAGTCAGATAAAGAAGTTATGCATTCACCATAACGTTCCATCTGTGTTATCGATCTTTATTTGTTCTTTTCACCCCACCCTCCTATAGACTTTCTGGTGGATCAGACACTTGCCCTGGTAACTTTATCAGGTTTGACCTTGGACATGGTCTCTCAAAATCAGGGACAGTTGAGAGGTATGATTGCAATCCTACTCTTTCAGATAAGGAGGGGAAATTATTGATAGGTATGGAAAAAATTGTATACTTCTGCAACTTTGATTTTCAGAATTTTTAATTGTCAGCTCATATATTAAAGTTTGTTCTGAGAAATTGTGAAAGTATAATGAATGTTTTATCTGCAGTTTCTTCTTGTGAGGAAAATTCTGCTTTAAATAACGTTTCTTCTATTACACAGGTTACTGTGTTTACAATATGTGTATGACTCTGCTGATACTACTTCCAAAGCTATGGCTGCTTGTACTGTTTTGTGGAGGTTTGTATGGCTGCATTCACATAACCTCCCAGATGATGTTAAGAATGAGATAGAGATTTAGTGGTTTCTCATCTACTGCAGAGGTAAATGTAATGAAAGGGGTAAGCTGATCCAGAGAATCTCTAATATTTTTCAGCTCTCCCTTTTCAAATTTCGTATCTTTCTAATTCAATTCTGGAAAAAGAAACTGAATAAACAATTCCAGCAAAACTCAGGTAAGCAGACATTTAGGAAGAAATGGCAAGAGGGTTCCAAAAAGAAGCATCAAACCTCTCAAAACCAAGGACATTCAAATACATCTGAATGACTATTCAAGAGCCCTTGTAACCCCACCACCACCCTGGCCCCCTTTTTTTCTAACAGAAAGTCTGAATCTCCAATTTTTCCCTTTGGTAACAGATTCTGTCAGACAAATGGCATCTGAAAATGATCAGGTTAAAGATGGCAGGGAGAAGAAATTCTCCTTTCCATGAGGTCATTCCTCATCCTCCAGATCAGACTTTATTGTTTTCTCCTGTTCATCATCACATGCTGCCCCAAGGAGTGATAGAAGCAGTTCCTCCTTCCCAGGTGGAGAAGGGTCTTTATTCAAGGATGTTCATAATGCCAAAGAAAGAAAATACTTGGAGACCAGTTCTGGATCTTTATTTCCTAAACTTGTTTGTGATAGTGCCCAAATTCAAAATGATGTCCCTTCACTAACTTTTACTTCTTCTTCCTCTTTCAATTTTCCTGGTAACAGTAGACTTAAAAGATGCTCATCATCACATTCTTACTCATCCAGACTCAGAAGTTTGTTAAGGTTTTTTGTGTCTGGACCACATTATCAGTTTTCGGCCTTACGCTTTGGACTATCAGCTGTACCTAGACTGTTCACAGAGTGTTTAGCTCCAGTTATAGCTCATTGCACGTTACAGGATGTCCATATTTTTCCATATTTAGATGACTTGCTTATCTTTGCAGTCTTTTTTAAAAGTGTCAGGAATCTCTCTTTTGGGTGAGAGATCTCGTAGACAAGCTGGGTTTCCAAGAGAACATTTGAAAGTCTTTCTTGACTCCTTCACACGGGATTGTTTTCCTGGGATGTTAACTAGACAAAGAACGAATGAGCACAGGGACACCAAGGGAATGCAAAATAACATTAAAAATTCAGTTTTATTAGGTGATTATAGTCCTTAGTACTAGAAACAAATCCTAGCTGCAGTAAAAAGTATTAAAATCCAAAA
The DNA here is from genome assembly GCF_019279795.1 of Protopterus annectens. Classification (NCBI taxonomy): domain Eukaryota; kingdom Metazoa; phylum Chordata; order Ceratodontiformes; family Protopteridae; genus Protopterus; species Protopterus annectens. The sequence continues at coordinate 1,400,213,407 of NC_056744.1, forward strand.
AGAGAAGTGAAGATAAGTGCTTTCATCTTCCATGAAAACTTCAGCAGAGGGAATAACTCAGGATTTTGGTTCTCATTGCATATATAATTCTCATGATGGTCCTGGCAAGACTCCACATGAGAAAGATACGGTGGTATTGGAAATCTCTTTGGTCAGAGCATCAACACCCTTTATCTTTTCAAATCCTAGTGCTGGGGTTTGACAAAAGAAAAATCTTTTGGTGAAGACAACATATATTCTTAAATTCAGGTCTCTCTTTCCCCTCCCTCCCTGCTCCAAAGCAGTCGGTCACCACAGATGCTTTGGACTTTACCTGGGGAGCAGTTTCTGGAGGGATAAAAGTGCAGGGGGTGTGGAACACCAAGAACAGATGCAAGCACATAAATGTCAAGGAGATGATTGCCCTGATCAAAGCTCTCAATTCTGTGAACCATCTTTGATTCCCAGGATCTCTTCAATTGATTACAGACAATACCACAGTCATGTAGTACATCAACAAGCAAGGGGGAACCAGGTTGTACTAGCCAGCCATGTTAGCTTGGGACATAGCTTCACAGCACAGTCTCACTGTACAGGTATCCTACATTTCGCCAGAGCAAAACTGTATGGCAGGCAAGCTGAGCATGACCAGGGCAGACCATCAAGAATGGAAACTACTGCGGGGGGGGGGGGGTCTTCCAGGATTTGATCCATCTGTGAGGAGTTCTACAAGTAGATCACTTTCTCCTCTCAACTGACAAGATTCTGTTCCAGAACTCCATGCAAGAAGGCCTGGAAAACATACACCTTTTCTTTTCCTTGGACAGGAATGTTCCTGTATACTTTTCCACCCTTTCTCCTAGAATTCAGGGTAACTTCTGAAGATTCAGAAGGAATCACCCAAGATCATTGTTGTGATTCTCTTCTGGCCTAGGCAATCTTGTTTTTTCATTCATTTGGAAATAGCCAAGGGCAGTTACCACAATCTTTCTCACAGACTGGATCTACTCGCACAACAACAGTGGTATTTGATACACATGGATATCAGTCATTTTCAGTTATCTGCTTGGATGACAGGGTCTTAATTTCTTGTAGGCAGCTGTTTACTGAGGATGTGAAGCAGGTGTTCATGGAGGTAAGAATGTTTGCTACTAGAAAATCATATATTAGCAAATGGAAATTGTTTTCTAGTTGGTGCCAGCAACATAACCTGCACCCATTCAGGGCTAGTTTTTCCTCTGGTTTTGCAGTATTTGTATGAATTACTATCTTATGGCTTTTCTTATTCTTCTGTTAAGGTTCATTTGTCTGCCATTTCAGCATGTCTGCCCATAGATCCTCCTCTTTCAATGTAGTCTATTGTGAAAATGTTCTTGAAATGGGGTTTTGCATTGGAGGCCTCCAAGAAAACCGATTGCCCCTTCTTGGGATTTTAATTTTTTGTTAGAGAAGCTAACACTTGCTCCATTTCAACCAGATAATCTGACTGACTTTAGGTGCTTAACATGGAATCACTTGTAGTGATTGCTCTGACTTCTGCAAGAAGGGTATCCAAGTTGTAAGCTCTTATAGTGAGTCAACCCTACTAAATTTTCCACGGGGACAAGACTTCTTGGAGAACTAATCCATTTTTATGCCTAAAGTGGTATCTGAGTTTACTTTAAGCCAAAGTATCCATCTCCTTGATGTTCATCGTGTTTCACTGTTGCAGTCATGACTGTAGGGTTCTCCCCTGCCGGCAGGCAGTCCTCGGTCGGCCAGAATCCCAAAGTCTGGGTCCGGCGTTGGCTGTTCAGCCATGCTCCCTGACGTCAGAGCGCCAGGATACAAAGCTGACAGCCGACGCCATGTTCTCCAGTCTTTCTTGCCGTGCGGTGATAGCAGTTCGCATGTGCCGGTTGGCTGACTCCTGACAATTTTTTCTAATCAAACTTCAGTCCGAAGACTTTCTTCTCCTACTCAAAGCTAAGTACCCCATTGTGGAAACTTTTTTCTTGCTCCAGTCCGATGTCAGAAAAAGTTAATAATTGTATTTCATGTGGGAAGCAAATACCTCATAAGGATTTTCATTCTTACTGTATTCCTTGCTTAGGCCTTGACCACGACGTAGCTAGTTGTCGGTTTTGTGCTAGATTCAATCAACGTACTATCAAACGAAGGTACGATTTTGCATTTCATTACTTCGGTAGGCGTTTTAATTACAAAATGTCGTCGGATACGGTTCCGGCTACCGGAGTTCACAAATGACGCAAGGACAAAGACAGGCCTCCGAGGTCCAAACCAGACGATATCGCACAAGTGGAGCCAGCTTCAGGTTCGGCCGTCGTCAGTGAGGCACTTTTGCAGCCCCTGTCGTCGGCCATTTCAGAACCGATAGCCGAAACGGACTACCACGAGGAGCCAACTAGGCCTTTGAATATTTCAGTTGGACCTTCGGACACTGCTCCTTCGGATGGGTCCAGAGCCGCTGTGCAGGTACCGGCTTCCGAAGGGGTTTTCAGGCCTACTCAGCTTCTTATAAAGGCAAAGCCAAAGACAAAGGCAAAGACTCCTTCCAAATCAAAGACTGCAACCCAGGCCTCTTCTGATCCGGCTCCCAAGTCTCAGAAACAGTTACTCAAAATGGCGGAGGACTTACTTACTATGATTAGGGGTTCACATCCCCCTCCAGATAAAAGGCCAAGACAGGAAGTTTATTATGACTCCTCTGATCAGGCTTCTGTTTCTTCTTCTGACCAGGAATATTCTTTCCCTCCTTATGTGGATTCTGATGTTGAGGAATCCATTCCTTCAGCTTCTCCCCCTGAGGATTTCTCTTTTGGGGTAACTTTGCATGAAATGAGGGAACATTTCCACTGGGAAGGACAGGAGTACTCGGAATCTAAGAAAAGACTAAGGGATTTTTTTCTTCTTCCCCAACATAGGCCCCTGGCTATTCCTCCTATTTTGGATATTGTGGATGATGCTTTTTCGGAGGCTAACTTAACTCCTGACTCTTTTCCTCCAGCTCCTGTTAAGCCAGACAGATACTATAGGGTTCCTGATTCCCACCAGTTTTTTATTCAAGAACCCTACTGCTGACCCTGAAACCATTTCTCAGGGTCCTAAGGGCGTCAAGGCCGCTTCTGCAAAAAACCCCATTCCCACTGAGAAGGATTCCAGATCTTTAGAAAGATGGGGCAAAAAAGTGTACACTTCTGCTACTTTATCTATTAGGGCTTTAAACTGTCAGTTTGATATGCTGAAATACCAGCAATTTCTCATGTCTGTTTTAAAGCAAAAGCTAACTTCCATTTCCGCCTGTGCAGATGATAAGGAACTACATGACTTACTGCATGCCACTGAACAAGTTGGGAAGCATGGTTTACACTGTGGATTTGATGCCTTGGAGGCTTCTTGTAGGGCTGCTGCCTCTGGCACAGTAATTAGAAGGCATGCATGGTTAAAGGAACAAAATTTGCCAGATCAGGTAAAGGCTAAAATTATTGGATGCTCCTGTTCAGCATAATGTTTTATTTGGATCTAAAGCTGAAGACGTGATTAGAAAGATGGAGGACAAGGCAAAGTCCATGCAAACAGTTAAAGATTTCTTACAAGTACAGCCACCCAGATTTAGCAGGAATTGGCCTACAAAAAATTGGTCCTTTCCCAATTCAGACAGGCCTCAGAGGGGAAGATATAGACGCCCCCGAGGTAGGCCTGAAACGCAAGCCTCTTATAGACCAAGACAGTGGACTGCTTCCACCCCTAGGGGAGGAGAAGACAGGTCACAAGCTCATAGAAAACAGACTCAATGACTCCCTCTGTTGGGCTGCAGGACTTTGGAGGAAAACTTTCTCTTTTCATCTAAATTGGACTCTTATAACCCGAGACAAGTGGGTTCTGGATGTGGTTTCAAGAGGTTACAAATTCCATTTTCATACTCCACCAAGGCCAAGCGGATGGCCAGATCTTCCAAAACATCAATGGTCAGAGGCATTAAACCAGGTGGAAGCTTTCTTGGCTATGAAAGCCATAGAACTAGTTCCACTTTCAGAGATGGGACAAGGTTTTTACTCAAGGCTCTTTCTAGTCCCCAGGAAGCAAAATTTATGGAGACCCATTCTGGATCTGTCAGTCTTGAACACTTTTCTAGAGATACCAAAATTCAAGATGCTTACTCTACAGCAGCTACTACCAATGCTGACCAAAAATGCATGGATAGTAACTTTGGATTTAAAAGAAGCATATTTACACATCCCCATCAGACAGGAATGCAGAAAATACCTCAGGTTCAAGGCAGGATCGAGGCACTACCAATTCTCTGCGCTGCCCTTTGGATTGTCTACTGCACCCAGGGTCTTTACCAAATGCCTGGCTCCAGTAGTAGCTTATTGCAGACTCAAGGGAATTCAAATTTACCCTTATCTGGATGACTGCCTTATTCAGGCAGACAGCAAGGATGTCTTACTCCAGCATCTACAGTTTGTTCAGAATCCTCTCAAGTTCCTGGGATTCACTGTAAACATAACAAAGTCAAATTTGACACCCTCACAACAGTTAATTTTTCTGGGCGCTTCTCTAAACACAACAACCCAGATGGCATTTCTTGTACCATATGCAAGACTACATATGAGGAAAAGTGGTACCTAAAAAGTGTATGGTCTCAGCATTGTCACAGCCTAGACATACTGATCTCCATCCTGCCTTGTCTTCAAAATGAATTCCTTTGGTGGTCCAAGGCATGTACTCTAAACAAAGGAAAACCCTTCTGTCTGCCTCCAGCCACTCAGATTCTAACCACGGACACCTCAGATTATGCATGGGGAGCCCATTTTCGGGGCAACTGTCTGCAGGGCCTTTGGACAAAGGATCAGAAGCACCTGCATATCAATTTAAAGGAAATGTTAGCTGTTCAGAAAGCTCTATTGTGCTTCAGGGATCTTCTACAACCAGGACAACTACTGATATGGACAGACAACACCACAGTTATGTGGTACATAAACAAGCAAGGGGGATCTCATTCCTACCCCCTTTGCAGACTAGCCATGGATCTTTGGAACACAGCCCTAGCTTGCAATCTGGACCTTCAAGCACAGTTTCTACCAGGGCAGCAAAACTTCCTGGCAGACAGTCTGAGCAGAAACCTTTCAGATCCACACGAATGGATGTTGGACTCTGGAATATTCAAGATGATTACAGCAGTCTGGGGATGTCCTCATATAGACCTCTTTGCATCCCACCTCAGTCATCAACTACAACTTTTTTGCACCAGGACTTTCCACAATCAAGCTTGGAAAGTGGATGCTCTATCATTCAGTTGGAGAAACCTCTCGGGATATGCCTTTCTGCCTCTTCCTCTTCTTCCATGGGTATTACTAAAGATCAAGCAGGATAAGCCCAAGATGATAATCTTGCTGGCCCCAAATTGGCCTCGACAGTTTTGGTACCCAACACTAAAAAACCTTTGTCTAGAGCCACCCTGGGTTTTACCACAGATTCCGAACCTTCTGTCCCAACTCCAGGGTCAGATTCTACACTCCCATCTCAAAACTCTCAGCCTGGCGGCCTGGTTAATCCAGGATCTTTGATTCATTCTCTCCTACCCAAACAGGTTATGGATGTCATTTTATAAGCCAGACGTCCTAGCTCTAGAAAATCTTATGCAGGAAAATGGAAAAGATTTTGTTCCTGGATGCAGGCTCAGGATTCTGATCCTCTTATTCCTAACATTCCTGATTTTATTTTACCTGTCAGACCTCTTACATAAGGGTCTCTCTTTCTCTTCCATTAAGATACACGCCTCTGCTATTTCTGCTCATTATAATACAGACCCTCCTATCTTTTCCCACCAGCTCATGAGACAATTTCTCAGAGGAGCTAAGAACTTAAGGCCCCCTAGATCTCCTCCCATTCCTGCTTGGGATCTCAACTATGTTTTGGAAAAGCTCACCTTACCTCCTTTTGAGCCTGCTGCCTCATCTGACATCAAGTTTTTATCTTGGAAGACAGCCATCCTTTTAGCTCTGACCTCTGCCAGGAGGGTTTCAGAGTTGCAAGCTCTTATGGCTGTGGAACCTTATATTATTTTTCATCAAGACAGGGTGTCTTTAAAGACTAATCCTACTTTCATGCCTAAGGTGGTTTCCAAAGTGGCTTTAAATCAAACTATTCACTTGCCAACTTTTTTCCCCACTCCTCAAAATAAAGGGAAAAGGATCTTACATTCCTTGGATGTACACAGTCAACTACGTTTTTACCTGGACAGAACCAAGGACATCAGGAAATCCGAGCAATTGTTTGTTTCTTATGCTTCAAGTTCCCAAGTTAAAGCCATTTCAAAACAGACCATTTCTAAATGGATTGCTCATGGAATCAGATTTTGCTATTCACACCATGGAAAGCAAATCCCAGGGAGTATAAGGACTCACTCTACCAGAGCTGCTGCTACTTCAGCTGCCTTCCTCAGGGGAGTTCCTACCAAAGACATTTTGGAAGCTGCAACTTGGAGTTCAGTGCATACTTTTTCCAAGCACTACAATCTACCTCTCTACTCTAAGTCAAGGGCAGGCTTTGCTTCTGCAGTCTTGCAGGACCTTATAGCCACCCACTCTACTTTATAACCACCTCCCTTTCTTTCTGCTTTGGGATTCTACCCTACAGTCATGACTGCAACAGTGAAACACGATGAACATAGTACAGTTGTGTACACTTACCATAAATGTAGATGTTCGAGTGTCTTCACTGTTGCAGTCTGGGTTTCCCTCCCTCCTGTCCCCTCTTATTTTTTCTTTTGTGTGGTTCCTTTTTTCACCCTTCTTCTGAGGTGTATGTACAAAGGGTATGGGACTTTATTCATTTTGGAACTTCTGACATCTGGGGCAAGAAAAACTGGAGAACATGGCGTCAGCTGTCAGCTTTGTACTCCTGGTGCTCTGACGTCAGGGAGCATGGCTGAACAGCCGACGCCGGACCCAGACTTTGGAATTCTGGCCGACCGAGGACTGCCTGCCGGCAGGGGAGAACCCTACAGTCATGACTGCAACAGTGAAGACACTCGAACATCTACATTTATGGTAAGTGTACACAACTGTACTTTTTCTTTCCTGAACCTGGAAATGAGGGGAGAAAGGATAATCAATACCTTGGAAATCCACAGAAAAGTCAGGTACTTTCTTGACAGACTAACTCTTTCAGATCTTTGGATCAATTGCAAACTTCTTGTGAAGGTGAGAAGAAAGGACAACCTGTGTCAGAACAGATTATTTCCAAATGGTTGTGTAAGGCTATTATCTTTTATTATACTCACCATAAAAAAAATGATTCCAAGCAGGGTAAATGCACATACTACCAAGGTCTTGGCTTCACCTATTGCCTTTTCAGAAAGGACTGGATTTTAGAAGTATTCAAGAAGCTGCTAATTGGTTCTCAGTACATACTCTTAGAAAGAACTATAAGCTTGATTCTACTCTAGGTCCAGATAAAGGTTTGCTAGGACCATTCTCCAGGGGCTCCTGGACTCTTCTCCTTCCCAAATATAATTAGCTATGGTCATCTACCTATATAGCTAAGGATACTGCAACAGTAATCAATCTGATGAACATAGAACAATTGTGTAAGTTGAATGTACAAATAGCAGTACATGTTCAAATGATCACTGCTGAAGTAGCTCCCTCCCACCATCCCCTTGTTTTTTGATGTGTTTTTTATGCCTGGGTGATGAGTACATTTATTTTTTGTTGTTCCTAACATTGTCCTGTGTGCTGGCAGGAAAGCTCTGAAGGGCTTTGCACCTAAACATGTCTGTTAGACAGCTCAGGTTGAGCTGCTTTACAGTTTGGACATGTGGAAGGTTCCATGAAGCTTTGGAAGGTGGCCGGATATTATATCCTTGGCAGGATATAACCCATATAGTTATGGCTACTGCAGCAGTGATCATTCGAACATCTACAGTTATAGTACGTTCACCTTACACAGCTGTACTTTCTACATATATTCTCTGGTCTTCCACTCCTTCCAGTTATTCTAGGGACTCAGATTCCTCTGGCGAAAAGTTAGACTCTAGTGAGGAGTCATTGGCTTACTCTTCTGAGATTCACTCTCCTCTTGCCCTGAGAACTGAAAAAGAGGATTCACTTTCTTCTGACTCCCCTATGGAAGAATTGTCCTTTGGGGGTAGATACAGTGGTTTGTATGATGGAACACTTTTCCCAATTTTCTTGCAAATAGATTCTCTTTGGCCTTCTGCAGTCCCTTCAGTCCTGGATGCCCTTTGGGATGCTTTCACTGCAGCTTCTCAGGCCCAGGATGCTAATTTTTCTGCCTTTTAATTTCTCCAAATCTTTTGGGTTTCTAATACCATGACAGGAATAGACTCCATTCCTAAGTCAAAGTACAATTAAAGTTCATGAAATTAGTATTGTTTCAGTCTTTGATGTCAGCCAAGAGTGCTCTTTGCAGCACCCGCAATGTGCCCAGTAATGACTCCTTTTGCAATTCATACAGGGTTACATTTATTGGTAACATATCTAAATATGATTGTAGATTCTTTTTTATAAGACTCGTTGCTCCTACTGCTATATTCTTCGATTTTGTGTTTCTCTGTATGTAAGACACTGACTGTAATCACTGGGTGTGGTGATTTCAATGATCAATGCTACTTTTGTCTTCTTTTCATGGACCTACTATGTCTGCTTTTCTAGCATCTATGTTTTGAACTGTTGTAATGGGTGATCCCATGTGATGTAAACTTCATCATTTTCTATGATGCTTTGCAGCTCATGTTTCCAGTGTTTTTCAGCCACTTCAATACCATAATGTCTGGACAATTCCCAGTGCAAAGTCTTGCCACATTATTATGCCTTTCACTGTACAGTCCTTCTGCCATTAGTATGTCACAACCATCAATGAGGTGTGCGGCTGTTTCCAATTCAATTTTACAAAACCTGCATTTGACTGTTTCTCTGACATGTTCAATGGACTTTGTAAACCAGCATGTATGTATCCCACTGTCTTGGGCCGCCAATATTAACCTTTCATCTCTTGGTTTGAATTTGCCTCTCCTTAACCATTCCTGCATTTGTTCCTGGTCGCCATGAGGTTCTTCCAGAAATTTACTATACTTGCAACTATATGCATTTTCCACATTTCTTGCTTTTTCATCTGGTCCGTCACCTAATATTCTTTCTTTTGTTTTTGGCACATTCAGTTGCTGCCTGATTTTTATCTACTTCTGGTTTGCATTCCTGCTTGACACTGATATGCTTCTGCTAGATTAAGCAGAGAAGTCATTTTAGATTTATTCTTCTCAGGTTTCAAAACTTTCACTATGTTTGGATCTTGTGAGGTCAGTAGATATGTGCAGAGTCCCAAATTGCTGATCTATACATGTGATCAGTTTTAAGGATACCCATCCCTCCTTTGGAACGGGGAATATATAATCTTGGTATGCATTGATTTTTATAAATCATTTGGTGAGCATGAAGCATCCTTCTTGTTTTCCTGTCTAGTCTCTCCAACACATTTTGGGGCCAGTCAATCATTCCAAAACTGTAAGTTAGGACTGGAAGAACAAATTGGTTTATAGCTTGGATTTTGTTCCTAGATGTCAATGGTATTTTCATGATTAATTTAAGTCTTCTAAAGTATTCCTTACTAAGTTTTATTCGCATTTGTTCATGTTTTATTGTTAATCATTCATCAGTTCCCAAATATTTATATACTCCCTCTTGCTCAAGTTCTTTTATATCACATTCTTGTCCCAAACTGATGTTTTCCTGGTGCTGCAGTTTTCCTGCTTTAAATGTTGCTTTTGCACATTTATCAAGGCCAAATGACATTCTTATATTATCTGAAAAAGTTTAGACAACTTGCAGTTGTGGTTTCAGTTCCTTGTCTGATGAACTATATGGTTTTAAATCATTCACAAAGTGAAGATAGAAGTCTTTACACTTTGTTGTTTTCTAGGTGCCAAATTATAGCCATGATCTAAGCTGTTAAGTAGAGTACTTAATGGGTTAAGGGCAAGACAGAATAGCAGCGGTGACAGTCACCCTGGAATATCCTCCTTTGAATTTTTACCCCTGGAATAATAATTTGCCCTTCATCATGGCTTAATTGCAAAGTGGTCTGCCACTCTTTTGTGGTCACTGTAATGTAGCCGGTCAGTGTAGGGGTGTATCATACATTTTTAAGCACTCTTTTATCCATGAAAGTGGGATACTATCAAATGCTTTTTTGTAGTCAGTCCATGCCATACTTAGATTCTTCCCCTTTTTTACAGTTCTCCACTATGACTTTATTTAACAACAAATGGTCCTTTGTTCCATATGACTTTCTTTTATTGCCCTTTCGTTCTATTGCCATAATTGAGTTTTCTTCTAAATGACTATAAACTCTGCCGGCATCAATTCCCATGTATAGTTTATACATCGTCGGAAGGCAAGTTACTGGTCTATAATTTTTAGGGTAGCTTGCAGGTTCATTCTTAAGTAGGACCATTGTTTTTCTTGTTGTTAGCCAGGGTGGTGTCTGTTTGGGGTGCACATATAAATAGATGTTAAGTTGTCCAATCTCGCCTTTGTTCTTGCTGGATGGGTTCGGAGCTGATTCTCGGCTCTAACTCGGCCACTTACTATAGCTCAGGAGCTCTTTACTCGCTTAAGGCTACCCCTTATCACAGAATGCCCAGCGCGAGCTACACAGATCTCGTTTGCCGCTTTAGCTGCGAGGTTGCGATCAATACTGGCTCAGGCTTAGTATAATTTTTTGGTCTCTTTTAAACTCATATATAATTCTTCTTTGGTAGTAGTTTGTAAGTTTCTTTTACTGTAAACCCCCTTATCGTGTCCTTGTGCTTTATTTTTGTGCTGTGTTGGCCGTCGCCCCTTAGTCGCTAGGCCTTTTGTTATTCCCTGAGCTATCAGTAATAATACAAGCGAATACCACCACAATGCTAATTGAACTTGACTTTTAAAATATACATTTATTATAAACTGCAAACAAAAAACTAGTAAAATAGATAAGTGCTTTCACGTACTACCAGGTACGCTTCATCAGATCTTAAAATACATCCATTCTAAACTTCCTTTTATACAAATATAAAGGAAGTACAATACTTTCAAATTAACCAATCAATCAATTAATCCAACAGCTACTTAAAATCACAATTGCTTAGGTATATTCAGTAATTGAACCTGAATTCTAGCCACAGTTAGCTTAGGCACACTGAATAATACATAGGCATTTCTATCACCACTACAGATCTGTGAACGTGAACTGAATATAATATGAAAATACATTTATGAAATAAAATAAAATAATGGACTAAAATATTATAAACATTAATAATCATCTCTTCCTGACAAGAGATGTATAGTCTTAATATAATACCATTAAACAAAATATATGAAAGACAAGCACATATATAATGTATATGCACATATATTGATATAAATATGTAAGCCTGCATAACATACAATATTACACTACAAAACCCTATCTTAAAAAATAATAATAAAACATAAATTAGAACATCCTAATGAATTCTAAGTATAATCCAGAATTCACTAGCAGCAAAAAATGATAACATATTAACATTAATGAAATATGAAATCATTTATTGCTGCGTGCCTCAAGTATAGGCTTAATAGTTATTGATTGATTAAGACCAGGCTCTTGGTGGGCTCGTAGCTTAAATATCCATTGGAGTTCCACTGTCTCTTAATGGTTCATGTTGTTACCCCCTCTCTTACTGGGGGTTACTTACACCCTAAATCTAAATGCATGTCCCTCATTAGACATTGTGTCTAGCTATGGCATTCTGTTGGTTAAGCTTTCTAATTTCATATACATGGTTGTTTACTCTATCTTTAAGCCTTCTTGTCGTCATGCCAACATAAAATGCTTGGCATTCGATGCAAGTGGCTAAATAAATAAGATTGGTACTCTCACATGAAGCAAAGAATCTAGGTTTAAAGACATAATTCATGTCAGGGTGTACAAATACCTGTGTATCAACAATCATCTTACACATATTACAATTACCACAAGAATATGTGCCTACCTTCTCATTACGTTCAAGATGCTGTTTATTATCCTGTTGTCCATGATCAATACATAATAACCTTTTCAAGTTTTTGCTATTTTTATAAGTAAATTTAGGTGTTTCACCTACTATTTTAAATATAGAAGAATCTATTGTTAATATATGCCAATTTTTTCGTATAATTTTTATAATTTCTTTATTATCATTGGTGAACCTGGTGGTAAACGTCACTCTCATTTCTTGCGTATTATGATTACCATTGCTGTATATAAGATCCCTCTGTCTAACGTGCCCTTTCTTATCTATATATCTATGTTCTTTAAGAACTGAAGTTCTTATATCTTTCACCATGTCTAACCTCTTTCTACAAAGAGGTGCTCCATAACATCAGCTTGTTCATTTAATACGTGAGTCTCTTTACACAGTCTAGTTAATCTAATAAACTGGCTTTTAACTATAGTGGGAAAAACAAATCTTGGATGCATGCTGTCAAAGCGAAGTAAAGTATTCTTCCAGCATGGTTTCCTAAAAAGAGAAGTAGAAATGTATCCTTGTGTATCTAAGTTAATAGTAATGTCTAAAAAATCAATAGTGGAGCTAGAATATTCCATGGTAAATCTTAAGAAACTAGTAGTTTATTCTAAATAAATTATAAACTCCCTAACTTCTTCTATGGTCCCCTTCCAAAATATCAGTATATCATCCACAAATCTCCTATATAGCAAAATCTTCTCAATAATACACACTGTTAAAAAGGTGATTCTTCTCCCAGTAATATACTACAAGATTAGCATATGTATTAGCACATTCCCTGAACTAATTTAACTTAGAGAGCCCCCCCCCCTTAAGGACAGCCGTTTAAGTTAGAGGCTGTCCTTTAAGGTCTTTATTAATTTTTAGTTTTTCTGTTGTAGTTTAACTTTTACTAAAATGTCTAAGGAAGTTAAAACCTCTGGTTTTAAAAAGTGTGACTCATTGCTGTCAGAAGATGTCTCTGACAGATGGACACACTAGTTGTGTTTACTGCTTGGGGGCTTTGCACCTGCAAGACTCTTGTGCTATTTTTCATGCCTTTAGTCCAAGGGTCCTGCAGGAGCGGAAAAACAAGCTTATCCTCCATGGATTATTAAAATAGGATTCTCTAGCTAAAGCATCTCAGCCAGTGAAACCTTTGAAACCAGTCAAGCCATCAGCTCCATGTTTGGAAGTGACCTGTGAGCTTGACAAACCAAGTGTGTCGGTGCCGGCTGGCACCAAAAAGACTACCCCTCCGTTGGCTCCAACTGTTAGTCCGGAGCTGTCTCGGAGCCACAAAAGAGCTAGGTCTCCTTCTTTGGAGCTGATTCGCTTGGTGCTACAATCACCATTACTTCAAAGCCAGTCCAGTCATTGCTCATCTTCCCACTCCTCTTGATCCTCAAAGTTATCGGATCAGGATGTGAAGAGAGTGGTCAGTAGGTTGCTTAAGTCACAGCCCCTTGCTAAAATGCTTTTGAGCCAACTTCAACAGGCTTCGGCTCCATCCACTTCGATTTCGATTCTTCCTCTGACTATGATTAGTTCAGTGCCGGAGTCCATGGACACTCTGATACTGGTTCCTTCAGCTCCGATGACATCCTCATCGGCTCCGATGTTAGCGCCAATTACCTCAGTTCTTCCACCCATCGAGGTATCTGGGTGCCAAAGCTCTCTCGTCGGCTCTGAGGGGGGGAAGTGGCATCGGACCCTTGTCCGACCCCACTCTCCCTCTCAGACCATCGGCTCAGTTGAGCTTCGCTCCCACATCGGCCCTGGAGCTGTTGCCCTCAGTACAGGGTGGTATTCCTGTCTCTTTGGAGCTGGAGCCCTCCTTGTGTCGAGATCGTGACGCCTTCAAGGTCATGTGGAGAGTGCTGTCTCCACAGACAGCTCCACTATCGGTTCCATCGGCTCCGTCCCCCTCAGTGCCTGTGACAACCTCTGCTCCTCCTCCAGCCCCAAAGCGTAGGGAATCTATGCCCCAGGACACCCCATTGGGTGAACCCTCTTCCTCTGAAACCTCTCCAGAGCATTCTGAGCAGGCTTTCCAGAAGAAAAAGTGCAAGAGGAAGCACCAAGACTCCCCTGAGTCTGTCACCTCAGATACAGACCTGGATGAATTGTGGGGTCCCCAAGATCCTCCTCTGAAGATGTTTCCTTTTTGGACATCCTTGAGATTCTCAGGCAGAGGCATAGCTGGACTTCCGTAGCCTCCTCCAAGAATGAGTCTGTATACCTGGGCACGTTTGGTTCCCGACCTTCCACCTCCTGGGTGTCCCCGCCTATTGATCCACTCATGTCTGTAGTGTCTCGAAAGGCTTGGTCAGCTCCAGATTCTATGGAACCTGTCCCAAGGAGACCCAATAAATTCATCACAGCTCCCCAAGACAAACAATTCTTAACTAAAGGTGTCCCAGTTGATGCCATGGTGGTAGCAGCAGCAGCCACAAAGAGAGAGTTAGCCGAAATCTCCTCATCTGTCCATCCACCGAATAATGACTCACGTACGATGGACAGATATTGGAAGTGAATGTTTTCATCAGTGACCTTCTCCCTTAGGTCCCTGAACTATCTTTCCCATTTTACTAGGCTTCAGAGGGATCTCCTAAAAGAACTTGGAGATAACCTACAAGATCCCACAGCTGAGGGAGCTTCAGCCAAGGTAGCTACCCAGCTTGCGACTCTTAATTCAATAGTCAACTCCTCCATGAGGCTTATTTCATATGTGCCGATGGAGCGAGTAGAGCTGCAGGAACAGGAGTAGCTCTTAGGAGACATTCTTGGCTGTGGCTGTGTCAGTTTGCGGAACCTTTCAGAGCGTCCTTCACCAATACCCTCTTTGATGGCTCCTCTCTCTTTGGACCTCAGGTGAAAGAAATGCTTACCAGGTGCCAGCAGGAAGGCAAGATGCTCTCTGATGTTAGAGTCCATTTTTCCACTCCCACCAGACCATACCCAAAAGGTCAGAAGGGTGGAAAAGATGTGGTTTTGAAAATCCCAGGGACCCTTGCCTGATGCACGTGGTGAATTTTCCCCTAGGGGCAGAGGGGGAAATAATAACAATGGCAGATGCCGCCCTCATGGCAGAGGGGGTCCGCAAAATCAGGGTGACAGAGATACGTTCTCTTCCAAACCCTATCAACATCCCTGAAGGGCTGCCCGACTGCTCAACTCTGGAGGCAGTTGGGGGAAGGCTTTCATTGTACCCAACCGCCTGGCAAAATATTACAAAAGACAAATGGGTACTAGCCATTATATCCAGAGGTTACAAAATTCCCTTTCATCAACCCCCTTTTCTTTCAAAAAAATCCATCCCAGATGTTCCACCCCATCTAAGGGATCAGGCAGTCACAGAAGTTTCAAGACTGCTAGAAAAAATTGCCATCCAGGAAGTCCCCGCAGACTAAGTAGGATCTGGAATTTACTCAAGATTCATTTTAGTGCCCAAAAAGACAGGGGTCTGGAGACCAATTCTGGATCTCAGCAGGTTAAACAAATGTGTGCAAAAAGAAAAGTTCCAGATGGTAACACTGCAGTCCATTCTCCCTTTTCTGGGACAGGACAATTGGATGTGCTCCATAGATCTTCAGGATGTGTACTATCATATAAAAATGGACAGATGGTCCAGGAGATTTCTACGCTTCCGGCTAAGGGCCAGTCATTACCAAATCGGAGCTCTGCCCTTTGGTCTCACCACAGCCCCCAGGGAGTTCACCAAATGCACGGCAGTAGTCATGGCTCACCTGATACTTCAAGGATTCCAGGTGTTCCTTATCTGGACGACTGGCTCCTCACTGCTACTACTAGGCAACAACTTATAGAGGAATGAGATTACACCATCACATCCTGTGCTCAACTAGGCATCATAATAAACTTCGAAAAATCTGCCTTGTTGTCCTGTCAGTCTATTACATACATAGAAGCAGAGCTAAACACAAGAAAAATGATTATAAAATTGCCTCAGGAAAGAGTTTCCATTATTCAAAAACAGGTGTCACTTCTCCCGAGGAGCAAAAGAATTCAAGTCAGATATGTTCTTCAAGATCTAGGGTCCATGGCAGCAGCCATTCTTCTAGTCCCCTTAGCACGCTTTCACATGAGAATCCTTCAGTGGCTTTTCACACAATGTTCCTTCCAAGAATTACCCACATCTCACATGATGCTAATTATGGAATCTTGCAAAAGACACTGGTGGATGGTCTCCCCACTAGTTTCTCAGGGCAGAACTTTCATGGAACCCCATCCGGTCACCACAGTGACCACGGACACTTCCCTGATAGGGTGGGGGGGGCATTATCTAGGGAAGACAGTCCAAGGCACTTGGCAATATCACGAGTACCACTTGCACATCAACGTCCTGGAGATGAGAGCAGTGCTCCTGGCGTTCAAGACTCTCTCCCTGCCAGGACTATGGCAATACAGACAGACAATATGTCAGTGGTTTGGTACATCAACAAACAGGGCGGAACCAGGTCTTACCCCTTGTGCCGAGAGGCCCTCAGACTGTGGCAATGGGCGAATTCCTCCCAACCTTTTTCTGATAGCAATGCATATCCCTGGGACATCCAACGTAATAGCAGACAAGCTCAGCAGGGCTATCTTCATGCCTCTCGAGTGGTCTCTGAAACAGGAAATTGTGGATCTTATTTTCCACAAATGGGGCCAGCCTTGCTGCGATCCCTTTGCCTCTCTCCCCTCAACAACAAATGCAGCAGCTACTTCTCCCTTGTTCCTCCTCCAGGTCAGACACCCAGGGAAGATCTAGTCCATGATTGGCCTCAGGGACTCCTTTATGCATTTCCTCCCTTCCCCATAATTCCAAAAGTCATTCAGAAAGCAAAATCATTGGGTTGCACAATGATCCTCATTGCCCCCTTTTGGCCTCGACAGATTTGGTTTCTGTTCCTTCATCCTCACCTTCTAACTCAGCCTTGGATTCTGGACCCAGTACCGGACGTCTTGATTCATCAGTCAGGTGGGCTACACCAATCCCTCAAGCTCACAGCTTGGTTACTCCACTTCCAATCCTAGCCAGGCTCCCCAATATTTCCCCAGCAGTGCATGATATTATTGTTTCCTCCCATAAGACAAATACAAGGAAAGTCTATGTTAGCAAATGGAAAATATTCTCTTACTGGGCAGCATCCAGGAATTTAGATCCCTTTACAGCTCCTATACATGAGATTTTGGACTTCCTAGCAGAACTATTTCATTCTGGTGCAGCGGCTGCTATCATCAGAGCACAACTGGCTGCCATTTCAAATTTTCATGTTGGAGTTTCTAACTCCAGCATAATGTCTCAAACTCTGTAAGGCCTTCATGAGAGGTACATCTCTACTTATACCCCCAGTGAAAGAGCCACTTCCATCTTGGGATCTCAATGTGGTTCTTGCCTCCTTGATACTGCCACCCTTTGATCCAGCAGCATCATCATGTTCCTTGAAATTTCTCTATTGGGAAACTCTTTTCTTAGTTGCTATTACTTCTGCCAGACATGTTTCAGAACTTCATGCACTGTGTGTTCACCCTCCATACCTAGTTTTTCA
The DNA here is from genome assembly GCF_019279795.1 of Protopterus annectens. Lineage (NCBI taxonomy): Eukaryota > Metazoa > Chordata > Ceratodontiformes > Protopteridae > Protopterus > Protopterus annectens. The sequence continues at coordinate 1,400,230,975 of NC_056744.1, forward strand.
CAAAGACAGGGTTTCCCTGAGAACTAACCCATCTTTTCTACCTAAATTTTTTTCAGAACACAATTTGAATCAATCCATTGAACTCCCTGTCTTTTTCCCTAATCAATCCAACAAGACAGAATACAGATTACACCAATTGGATGTGCATAGACAACTGCGTTTCTATCTCCATAGAACTAAAGAAATGTGAAAATCAGATCAGTTGTTCCTTTCATTTGCTAACAACAAACAAGGCCTTACAGTTTCCAAAGTAACATTTTCAAAATGGTTATAGGACACCATAGTCCATACCTACCACTTGCGACAAAAAGATCTTCCAACAAAACCCAAAGGTCATTCAACCAGGTCAGCAGCTACATCGGTAGCATTTCAATCTAGATTGCCCATAGATTCAGTTTGTGCAGCAGCTACTTGGGCAGATCCTCATATATTCTTTTCTCATTACACAGTAGATGTGGTCTCCCGGCGCAGGGCTTCCTTTGGTTCCATGGTTCTGAAGAGTCTGTTCCAATGAGCCACCCAGGATTGAGGTGGTAGGGACGCTGTCCCATCCAGCAAGAATGAAGGTGAGATTGGACAACTTAACATAAAGAAGTTATGTACCTACCATAACATTCCATGTTAGTTGTCCTTCATATTGCCTCCCTCATTCCCCCTTCCTCGAGGATTGATAGGAGTTTCTCAATGGTTTCACTGGCTAATTTGTTTTGTTATTAGTTGCTTAGCAACCAAACCATGACAATTAACTGTATATCCAGGTTTATTAATGGATTATCTCCTAAAATTATGTCTAGTGCAAGCTATCTCAGACGGGATCTGGGTAGCTGGCGCTGGACATGCCAGGATAAGGGGTAGCCTCGAACCAGTAAAGAGCTCTCGATCTATAGTAAGTGGCCGAGTCAGAGCCGAGGATCGGCTCCAAACCCATCCAGCAAGAATGAAGGCGAGATGTAGGACAACTAACATGGAACGTTATGGTAGGTACATAACTTCTTTTTCTTACTCATGGCTAAATCCTCGTGCAAAGATGTTAATACTTTTATCCAAAAGTTAGGTACTATATCTGGGCTTGCAGTTTTCCAATTAGAGGCTTTTCTTTACTTTGTTTCAATCTCTCTGGCTGTTACTTCATCCCATTTCATATCCTGTACCTTTAAACTTCATATTCTTTCTTGTACTTCTTCTAGCCATTTAGCATCTTTGTTATGTTCCACAGGATCTTCATAGATACTTCTCCAAAATGTATCTATTTCTTTTTTTTGGTGGTCTTTCTGTTCCATTTACCTTGTTTCCCAATTCTCTGTAAAACGTTTTTGGGTCATCAATAAATTGCTTATATTGTACTTTTCCTTTATATTTATCTCTGTATCTTCTAAGTTTTTCCTCCTGTGCTTAGATTTTTAGTTTGTTATTTGTGACAGTGCATGATAGATCCTGATCTGTTCTAATACTGCGCATTGCTTTTATCACGTATATCTTTCTAAATATTTTTGTTGATCTCTTCCCTCTTCTATATTCTTCTAACAGTGACACTTCTTGTCTTAATTGCTTTATAATTTTCTCTATTTGATACTTCCATGATGGTATTCCATTTCTCCCCTTCCTTTCCCTCACTGCCCTATTTTCTTGTCTTTATCAGTTATTAATTTAGCTGCACACTAATATATTCTGTTTACTTCTGTTATATCACGTGGATCTCAGTGGACAGTCCTAATTATTGTGTTCATTAATTTTATCAAACTTTTGACTTTTGGGGTTTTATTGACCTTCTGCAGCCTGTGTCTTTCATTGATTTTAATATGTTTATCAAATCAAGAAACTCTTCTCATTTTCTTTTAAACTGAGGGCACATTTTTTGTTTTCTATTTCCTGATGGCATGCTATAGAAAGTTCTGTAGCATCTTTCTGTGGCTCATTTTCTTCAATTTCATCCCGTGCCATCCGTTGCTCTGTCATATGGGAACTCACTGGCCTATCACTCCTCATCATTGACAGCATCAGAGTTTCTACAGTTTCCCAATCCTTCCCTTGCTGTCCAGCTTCAAGTGAACGTTTATGCTGGTTTCCTGTGGAAGGCTGCAAAATATCTTCATATGGCACATGACCAATTGCTTCTCGTTCCACTGGTTTCCCCCTAATTTGGATATCCCTTGCTCTATCCTGTTGTGGTGCTTTCTGAATTAGAATTTCTACACTGAATCCTTCACTTCGCAGGTACTTCATAACCTCAGTTTCTATTTCTGTAACTTCTCCATTACTGATCTTATTTTCTGCTTTTCCTCTTTGTCTTCTTATTTTTTGTATTGTAAAGTTTTCCATGTCTGAATTCCTTTGCCTGTATTTCTCTTCAAATACTTCGGTGCTGCTCTTTTTGTGTTGCTTAGTTTTGCTTTCTCGTTTTGCATAAGTATTACACCATATTAAATCTCTTTTTCTTTCCCATGTTAATATTTCTTCAGATGTCTCCTGATCCTCCTGTGTCTCCTTACTTTGGGGACTCGCTCCATCATGCTTTGACGTAACCTGTGTTAGACCTTCTACACCAAATCCTTCCCTTCGCAAGCACTCCATAACTTCAACTTCTATATTTTTCTCTTCTACTTTGCTAATCTTCTTTTTTACATTCTCTCTTTGTGATATTATTTTTTTATTGTGCAATTTTCCATGTCTGGATGCCTTTGCCTGTATTTCACTTTGAATATCTTTGGAGCTGCCTTTATATTCATTAATTTGGCTTTCTCCTTTGCAAAAATATTTCACCATATCAAATCTCTCTTTCTTTCCCAAGTCCATATTTCTTTTTTATACTTTTCAAAAATCTCTAGGTTTTGTTGTTTATATTTTCACACTTCCTCATATGCTTCTTTTTCGAAAAAGATCAAAGTTTCTTGATCTATATACTGTTTTTTTGCAAATCTGTTTTTCTGTCTACAAGAAACTGGACATGTTAGCTCAAATGTTTTTGTATATAAGCCTTTCCTTTTATCTGCTGTTATTCTTTAGTCACTGATATACCGTGCAAGTTCCTGTCTTTTTCTAAGCTTTTAACCTTCTGATAAGGGCAGCCATGCCATGGACAGGTATGGTAAAAAAGTGTTGTTACCTTAGCTTTCAGGAATATTAATTTCCTAATCTGGCTCTTCCCTTCCAACTTGGGGGCATTCTGGATGATATGGCTGATTCACAGGGTAAGACTTATGCCATTTCCCTTTTGAGGTCTGCTTCTCAGGTAGCTCGCCATTCTGTGAATTACAGTCATGATACTGCTGAAGTCTCCTCTAGGGCAGATGCATCTGGATCTGTAATGAGAAGGTATTCCTAGTTTCACCTCCAGGCTCTACCTGAAGACATGAAGGCCAAATTATTAGAATCTCTTTTAGACAACCAGTATCTCTTGAGCAATGCTGCTTCTGAATTGTTTTAAGACCCTGCAGGAGTTGAAACCAATTTTTGCCCGTTTTCTTCCTAAGTTTTAGGCTTCATCTTCCCATACTTGCCAGGAGCTTTTATACTCTCCCAAATGTGAAGAATACTGTAACAGTGATTAGGAAGGACACAGTACAGTTGTGTAAGATCTTAACATAGCACTAGATGCCCTATTTCTCACTCTTACAGTATTCTGTCCCTCACTCCTGAGCCCTTTTACTTTCTTTTGTTTTCCTTCTGGCTGAGCGTTCTTTCTTCTATCCTTTTCTTCTTCTTTCCCCCTTCCTGGATGTGCATGTTATTGCTTTCTTCTGGGGTTGTTTTGATTCTCCTGGAGCACTTCACATCTGAGGATTAGCAGCTCATACGTCACATAAGTACCTTATGACTTGCATGTAGGACATACTTCTGATGCACAATGCCTGGAAGATGTAAAGACTTTGTTATGCTGGCCAGTTGTTTGGCTATCCTCAGGATGATATCCCAGGAGTGAAGAATATTGCAACATTGAGAAGTAGGACATCTACTGTGTTGGTAAGATCTTGCAAAACTGCACTTTTCTTCCCATGTCTAGGACAGGCTTTGCTAGGATCATCCTCCAAAGGCTCCTGGACCCTTCCAGTTCCACCTCACAGTCATTTGCAAACTATTATAATCTACCCATATAGTTTAGACTACTGCAACAATGATCAGTATAAAGAACTTTGTACAGTTGTGTAAGTAAACTTACTCTAACAGTAGATGTTTGAATGATCACTGCTGCAGTAGCTGCTCCCTCCCTTCACCCCCCTTATTTTTTACGCCAATGTGTGGGCATGTATTTTTTTCCTGGAAATGTCTTCTCAGGGTTTAGCCTCCTTCTCTAATAATGAAAGCTTTGAAGGGCTTGGCACCCAGAACTGACTTTTTAGTCACGTTAGCTGAAGCTGACTAACAGTTTAGGTGTATGGAAAGTGCTCTGAAGCTTTGGAAGCTGGCTGGCTGGCTGTTATATTCTATGCATAATATAACCCATAAAGCTTAGGCTGCTGCAACAGTGCTCATTCAAACATCTACTGTGATGGTAAGTTTACTTACACCAATGTACTTTCTCATAGGTCATCTTGCCAAGTTGCACATGAGAAAAATTCAGTGGTTTTTCAAAAACATGTGGACCCAATATTCTAACACTTTGTAATTTCTATGTCCAATTTTGGGTTTTGTAACAATAGAACTGTGGTGGTGGAGGGAACAGATTTCTTCAAATCCCGACTTTCCCTTCTCTTCTCCAACCACTTCCCAATATGTAACAACAGTTGCATCAAATTTTGAATGGTGTGCTCTTTCATTGAAGGCTAAAGTGCATAGTCTTTGGAGTACTGTAGACTGGCCAAAGCATATAATCTTAAAAGAGATGCCAGTTATGATCCATGCTATAGTATCTCTTCATCATCAGTGGTTGCCTGGACATTTACAGGTGATAATGTACAAAACTATGGTGATGTGGTAAATAAATAAGTAAAGGGGCCCAAAATCCTTTCCTATTTTCAGGTTGAATATGCTGGCTTGGGACATCTCTCTAAAGCATGGTTTTACCCTCCAGGCCACCAACATTCTGAAAGAGCAAAACACAGTGGCAGATAAGCTGAGTAAGACCCTGTCAGACCTTCACAAATGGTAATTAAATGGGGGGATACTGTCTTTCAGGAACTGATCCATTTGTGGGGAACACCACAAAGAGATCTGTTTGCCTCCTTTCAAAACAGACAACTAAGCAGATTTTGCTCCTGGACTCCTTGCAGTCAGACCTGGAAAACAGAGGCTTTTTCAGTTTCTTGGGCAAGGATGTTCCCTTATGCCTTTTTACCCTTTCCACTGATACTCAGTGTAATTCTGAAAATTCAAAAGGACTATCAGAGATTTGGCATTCATGGCTAGACTTAAAAAGGCCCTTGTGGTCATTAACCTTGTACACCTGTGAACAAAGATCATTGTGTCCCTTCTAGCATAGGTAAAGTACAGTTGTGTAAATCTTGCCATAATAGTAGATGTCTTTGCCTTCACTGCTGCAGTATTCATAACCTTCGGAATTCCCGGCCGTGGAAGCCTGTCTTCCAGACAGTATACCAAAGACTTCCTCTTGCATTTAAAAGGTACACCTGAACATCACTCAAATGCTCCTTGCGTACTGTAGGGCATAAAGGTGACGTTCAGGCTTACCATAAACAAAACTGATTGCCCCAGTAGGAACACCAGTCCAAGGAACCCAGGAGGGAACCTGTACAGCCAGGAAGGGAAGGACTAGGGGGAAGGAGGGAGTGAATACTGCAGCAGTGAATTTAAGGACATCTAGCATTATGGTAAGATTTTACACAGTACTATGTCCTTAAATTCACTGCTGCAGTATTTGTAACCATTGGGAGAGTGCCAAAGCTCAAGAGGAAATTTGGAAGGGGGAGGAGAAGAAGAAGAGTCCCCTAAGAAGCCATGTAGAACGGCACTAGCAAAACCGGGCCTAGCTCTAGCGATACCATCCAACATGTAGTGCTTAGTAAAGGTATGCACAATAGACCAGGTAGCTGCTTCAAGAATAGAATTAGTATCTAAACCCTTGAAAAATGCACCCAAAGAAACCATCACTCTAGTAGAATGAGCCTTGACTGAAGAAGAAAGGCTTTTGCCATGAAAGGTGTAACTAAAGGAAATAGCGTTTAGAAATCCATGAAGAAATAGTTTGCTTGTATACAGCTAGACCCAAAGATCTAGGATGAAAAGAAACAAACAACTGATCAAATTTACGAATAGCCTTAGTCTGATCCAAATAAATTCTGAGTTGCCTATGGACATCCAAAGTGTGCATACCCTTTCACTGTCAGAATATGGAGGGGGGGAAATGTAAGCAGATTAATAGACTGATTAAGGGAAAGCTCATTAACCATCTTAGGCATAAAGGAGGGATTAGTGCATAAGGACACCCTGTCATCATGAAAAATCAAGAAAGGAGGGCAAGCCATAAGGGCCTGCAATGCAGACACCCCTAAGGCAGAAGTAAGAACTAACAACAGAACAGTCTTCCAAGAACAATGTTCAAGGAAACCAAAACAGCATGTTCAAAAGGAGCCTGAGTCAGCTTCTCCAAAACAAAATTAAGATCCCAGGGAGGTGGAACAGGCTTCCTGTGAGATCAAACATTAAGGACACCTTTGAGAAATTGTTTCACCTTGCATCTAGAAGCTAAAGGAAGAAATAAAGGCAAACAAACAGAGACGGCTGATAAATGGGCCTTAATAGAAAAATAGGTCAAACCAGCATTGTGCAACTCACACAAATAAGAGAGAACCAAAGGAACATCCACAGAAAGTGGGTTCAGGTTACAAGACAGACATCAAGTAGAAAACCTCTTCCATTTGGATAAGTAGGATTTCCTAATAGCAGTTTTCCTGGCCTCCTGCAGGATTTGCAGCACGTCCTGAGAAAAAAAGGTGTCTATGAGGGATCAAAACCCTGTCACCCACAACGTCAGTTGAAACGTGGACAGGTGGGGATGGATGAGAGATTTCTTGTCTTGTGTGATGAGATCCACCCTGTGAGGTAACTTGTGATTATGGCCCGTGGCTAGATGCAGAAATAGAGGGAACCAGTGCTCTCATGGCCAAAAGTGAGTTACCAGCAAAATTTTGGGGGCATCCTGTTGAATCTTGAACAGGACTTTCAGAATGAGAAGAAGGGGAGAGAATACATAAACAAGTATCCCTTTCCAAGAGAATGAGAGGGTGTCCACCTTCCACACCAGAGGACCTGCAACTCTGGCACAAAACAGAGGAAGTTGTCTGTTCAAAGAGGAGCAAAAAGATCCACTTGAGGAGTACCCCAGTGGTGAATAATGTCCTGAAACACATCCCTGTGAAGCACCCATTCATGGGACTGAGTTAAGGGCCTACTCATATTGTCAGATCTCATTCCTCCCTGTTTGTTGATATACCACATCACTGTTGTATTGTCTGTGACTACCCTGAGAGGCCCTGGAGAGAAAAGAGGATGAAATACTTGAAGGGCCAGCAGAAGAGTTTTCATCTCCTTGACGTTGATGTGTTCCCTCTGCTGGCAAGGTGACCACACCCTCTGTGCTTTTAGGGAGGCAGAGTCTGTGAACAATTCCTGAGAGAGAAGAGGGGGATGGAATGGGATGTGTATGTTGAAGCCACACTGACTTCAGAAACCACTGAAACTTTCTCATGTGAAGTTTGGCCAGAGGGAGCATTGGAATGGTGGATGCCATGAAACCCAAAGATCTCAAAAATTCTCTGGTGGTAATGGAAGCCAGAGAAAGAAGAGTGTGAATGAAAGAAATGAGAGTTAAGGCCTTCAGAGGGGGCAGGGATGGTATCATAGGCACCGAATAAATCCTGCAACCAAGAAAAACATGATCCTGTGAAGGAGTTAAAGAAGACTTTGTGAAATTTATTGTGAAACCCAGGCTCTAAAGAAGGGAAACGGCAAATGAAGATTTTGCAAGAGAGTCTCTGGAGAGGATGCCTGAATCATCAGATCGTCTAAGTAAGAAAAAATTTGGATCCCTTGAAGTCTGCAAAAAGCAATCACAGGAGCAAGGCATTTGGTGAGCACCCTTGGGGCAGTAGAAAGGCCAAAGGCAAAGCAGAGAACTCAAAATGACAGGAAGAAACAAAGAAACGTAACAACTTCCTGAAAAGAGGATGGATTTGAATATGGAGATAAGCATCCTTGAGATCCAGAGGCACTATATAGGCCTGAGGGAGCAGTAGAGGAAACAGAAGCTGAAGAGACAACATCTGAAAGGATGGCACTTTTCAAAAAAGTGTTTAGATGAGAGAGGTCTAGAATAGGTCTGCAAGCGCCCTCTTTTCTTGGCACTAGAACCCTTTCCCCCTTTGGGACACAGGCACCTCTTGAATAGTACCCTGAGTCAAGAGAGTTTGAAGAACCTCTGATAAAAAGGAAAGCTGTTCCTAAGGAGGTTGAGGAATGCCCATAAAAGAGGGGAGAGATTTCCACACCATGAATACCCTTGACAAATGATCAACAAAACCCAAGAATCTTGAGTGGTCTGAAGCCAAGCAGGAAGAGAAAAAGAAAAGGCAAAATGAAAGAGAAATGTGGCCGGGAGTAGACAGATAGTCATACAGCACCTAGTGTGTCTGGAAAGGAAGGCTTCGGAATCCCTGAAAACTGAGTACCCTTAGCAGGAGGAGCCCACTTGCCACTCTTCTTGCCTTTAGTAGGAGAGCAGGAATGTCTACAAACAAAGGCAGGCTTAGCGAGATAGTTCCTCAGAAATTTAGGTACAGGAGAAACAAAAACATGTTTAAGCTTCTGTAAATCCTTACCCTTATCCTGAAGGGACTTAAACCAGCAGCAGGTTCCCCAAACAAAAGTTTAGAATCCAGGTGAGCATCCATCCACTTAACTTTAATATCATCAGGTAGAAGATGGAGCCTAAGCCAAGAATATCTCCTCATAACTGAACCAAAAACAGCTGCCCTAGAAGAGGCATCTGCTGCATCATAACTACATTTAATAGAATGACAAATGATTAGAGAGGAAATCCCTGGCAAGGAAAGAACAAAAGTTTTACCCTCAACCTTACTTCAGACTTAGGAAAATCAGAAATAAGTTTACAGCCTGAGAAAGAATAGCCAACACATACCTAGACATATGAGTCTGATAATTAATAGCTCTAAAACCTAGGGCAGCAGAAGTGTAAACCTTCAAAAAGAGAATTCCATGGTATCCCTCAAAGTCTCAGAAAAACCCAGTATGCAACCTATACTGGGTCCGAAACAAACTAAGAAGAAACTTTGTGAGAAGGACACTTATACAAAAATAAACAATCCTCAGAACAATCCTCCGGCACCCTATAAAACCTGTCAGGCTTCTTGGGAGCAGGGGGTAAAGTATCAGTAGCATGAGAGACATTGGAAAAAACATCTAGCAAAGCAGCCAAAAAGGAGGAATAGCCACAAGTTTAGGAGACTCCAACTGTAGCAACTCATAGTACCTCCTATGGATATCAGGGACCTGAAAACAATCCCAATTAAAAAAAAAGTCATCATCCTAGAGAGTGTATCCCCAAAGGAAATGTCCTCAAAAGGAGCATCAGGACCCATAGTCCAAAGGAGAAGGAATTTGAGTAGAATAAGTCAGGGATTTGTCATCAGAATCCAACTCTTTCTCAGAAGGGTCCTGTTCTCTAGGCCTTTTAAGGGGAGCAGATGACCAAGGAGGAGCAGGAACTGAAACCCCTTGAGAAGGCTGTAAAGACATTAATGCAGAGAATAGCCCCTGAGTGAAAGCCTGCCATTTACTTTGAGGATCCCTAGGAGCAGAAGAAACATGTTTAAGCTTTTGTTTCTTTTTAAGGGAATGCCCCCACCACAAAGCTGTGAAGACTCAGACCCAGGATGGCAGTCGAGAACCATAGCAGGAACTTCTTCCCCAACAAAAATCTGAGGATCTCCCCTAAGCCCCTTGGAAAAAAATCAATTGTTTTCCCTTCTGAATGTCCGAGATGGAGGTCTGCAAAGCCTCAATGAATGTGCTGCCAGTCGGAACCTCACTGGCCTCCAACACGGTTGTGGTAGAGGAATTCGACAACACGGCCTGGTGGGCCTCTGGGATTGTAACAACCACAGGAGAAATACCTGGCAGAGGCTGGACAGTGGAAGATTCCAGTCGCACCTTTTTCACCTTCTTCTCTAATGGCTAACTCTCAGGGTGGGAGATTCCATCCATTGTATCTTTAGCAAGAAGCTTAAGATGCTGGTTCTCAGGAGGTACAGGGAAAGGGAAGAAAGTCTACTGTGAAGGCTTTTCAGAATGAACGCTTGGCAAATAGAATAAGACATATGGCCATGAGACGCTCCTAGACAAAAAACAAGACACTTATTGTGGCAGTCTTTATGGGCAATCTGTCTCCCCAAACTGGCATTTACCTTCCTGGAGCAAAAAGAAAAACAAGAAAAGAAAAAAAACTCAACGGGGCACTTATCTGCAAAGCAAACAGGAGTAGGTAATCACTGGAGAATGAAAATGCATTTAGCTGCAAAAACGGACACAGGTTAACAGACCGATGGTGAAAAAAATGCATTCGGACTGGTGGCAAAGAAGTTCAGTTTTTGGTAAGCCTGAATGTCACCTTTATGCCCTACGGTATGCAAAGAGCATTTGAGTGCCATTCAGGCATACTTTTAAATGGAACAGGAAGTCTGTGGTATATTAGCCTCACAACGGGTTTCCATAGCAGGGAATGCTAAACGTTACAAATACTGCAGCAGTGAATGTAAGGACATCAGTGGTTCTCCCTTATTATGGAATTAGCTAGGGACAGTTACCACAAGTTTCCTCACTGATGGGATCTACTTACTCAAGACTGAGGAAGTTTTATGCACCCCATTCTAAAAGTTCTAGAACTCACTGCTGAAGGATTCAGTTTGAATACTTTTTAGGTACCTTTTTCAGAGGACGTGCAGAAGGTATTAAAGGAGGCAAGAATGCCTGCTACTGGAAAATCTTATGTTAGCATATTGACAGTTTTCTAGTTGGTGCCTAGCTAATAACCAGGTCCCTGTCCAGAATTATATACCATTGGTTCTGAAATATTTGAGTTACTTTCCTCTGGCCTTTCTTTTTCCTCTAACAAGGGTCATCTTTCGGCTATTTCGGCATGCCTACCCATGAATCCTTCTCTTTCATCTTAGCCTTTGATCAAGCTGGTTTTGACAGAGGTTTTACATGTTAGGGCAGTTAGATAACAGGTGTTGCCTTCTTGTGATCTTAGCTTAGTGCAGTGCAGGAAAAGTTTACTTTGTCTCCCTTTGAACCTGCTTATCAGACTCATTTTTCATTCACCACTGGAAAGACTTAATTTTGCATTGCTCTGACATCTGGAAAGATGAGTATCTGAGTTGCTGCCTTTTATCATGGGTGAACCCCAAGTAGTTTTCCAAAAAGATAAGGTTTCTTTAGTACACATATCCCTCATTCATGCCACGAGTAGTCCAGAGTTTACTATGAATCAAATCATCAGTCCTTCAGTGTTTTTAAAGATAAAAAGGGAGAAAAGATTATTTGTACTCTGCATGCACTTAGGAAACGCAGATAATATATTGACAAAATTAAGTCTTTAGGAAAGTTGATGAGCTGTTTATGTCCAATGAAGGGACAATGAAGGGGGCAGCCAATGTGTCAACAGACTGCATCCAAATGGTTGTCCCAGACTATATTTTTTTGTTATACCCACTGTAGTAAATCTATTCCAGGCTGTATCAAAGCTCATTCAACTAGCACATTGTTTCTTCAGTGGCATATTAGAGAGTGGTTGACTCTAATCGCATTCTAGAGGTAGCTAATTTGGTCCTCTTTACTAACCTTTTCTAGGCATTACAAACTGGAGACCTGTTTTAAGTCTATGTCCCAGTTTGGTAAGACCATTTCCCAGGGGCTCCTTTATCCTTATCCTTCTTCCTTCCTGATTAAGCTATGGTAATCTCCCCACTTAGCATAGGCTTCTGCAGCAGTGAGGCTGATGAGCATAGTACAGTTGTGTAAGTTGCACTCAACATAAGTTATCTATGGTATGATCTCAGTTAACCTCATTAGGGGTAATATATAATTATTGACCATGAGATGGGTAAGGCCAATCTGTAACCAAATGGGATTGGGTTAATATGAGTACAAAAAGGCTTAAAATGGCACACGGGCAGCTAGCCTAATACTTAACCTTTGAAATTTTAACAGTAGGTGTTCAAAGCCCTCACTGCTTCAGTAGCTGTAACCTCCCAACAACCCTCTTTTTTATTTATTATGTGTATAGTTCGCTTAGGATAGTTGGCTGTTTTCTTCTTGGGGGCAATATACTCCTGAAGATTTGGAGCTCAGATTGCTTGTGTTCTAAGCTGGTACCATGTGCCAAGGTAGACTGGGTACATGTGTGGAGAGGAGCCAGAGACTTTGAGACTGGTTGGCTGTTATATCCTTGTCAGGATATGACCCACTTAGCCTAGGCTACTGCAGCAATGAGGACGTCAAGCATCTACTGTTATGGTAAGCGCAACTTACACAACTGTGATTTCTCATAATTCTTGGACTATCTAACACTGCATCATGCTGGTTTTTTCAGTGGTCTTTCATGCCATAAACACTTTAGGGATGTAGGCACACAAACATTAAAACGTCTGTTATGAACGGGTCCATCTTAGTCTAGTAGGACTAATGTTGTTAAGCAGCTTGGCATCTGAAACCTTTCCCTCCACTTTTGCTCACAGTGTTCATCAAAACAGCTTCTTCTCCAGATGTCTTGTACATCAAAACAGAAGCCTCAACAAATGTCACAAGGCTTCTTTTAAAAAAAAAAATCTACATTTTTTTTTTTTTTTAGAAAAGTTACACAGTTCAATACTAAATGTGTTTAGTCTTACTTGTTTTTATTTTCTTGTGATTCCAGTCAGGTAAGGTAAGACTATTCTATGATTTGCCATTTTTCTTGACAGTTTTACTGTCTCCTCCGCCTTTCTTTTGTAGAATTATTATTGCTCTACTATTATGTTATTATTATTTGTAGTTTTTTGTAAGTTATTCTTATTAAGATTCAGTTTTTTACTATTAAAAGTGTCTTAAAAGTGTATACTTGAAATGGAGAGTAAGGTTTATAAAAACGTAAATGTTGGCACAAAATTCCAACCTCAAGTTAACATTCTGCGTGTTAGAACAAAATGAGTTTCTGTACCTGCCACTGACAGAAATAAAACAAATAGTGGAAAATATACAGTGACAAATGATTAAACAAAAACACTTATAGTACTGTGAAATAACAGACACTTCTTTAATAATAAAAATTTCTGGGCACTTTCATTTTGCAGAGTAAACATTTCATCAGAGCAAGTATTGATTTAAAGTCCCTCACTTAAGTACTTAAAAATTAATCATATGTTCCAAACACACCAGTCAAATAAATGCGAGAATAATTTAAGCATGTGCATTTGTTAACATAAGAAATTAGCAAAGGGATTCAGGAAAGTCAAATGTAAACATAAACCTGAATCAGCAAGGCTATAAATATGATCATTTAAAAAGCCTGTATCAAATTTTTCATAATGAACAGGAAAAAATGCATCAGGCTGTATAAACTTGTATAATAATGCAACCATCTAATAGCTGAATTAGTTAAAATGCAATTACACATATTAAAAATGTGCAATTAACTGATCTGAAATAAAGATATAAATGTTTAATACAGTTAGATACTTAAATAATAATAAGATCAGCAATAACCATAATAATAATTTATAAGGGCAATGACAAAACAAGCATGAGTAAAGACAATAAACCAAACCGTTGTGAAAATATGGTCATTATTCACCACATAGCTATTTCAGTGGTCTTGCTTTGAGAATACCTTTCATGCTGACACATTGATTAAGGCCAGGGGTGAATTGTATCTAAAGGGTAATAAAACTCTCCTCCTGTAATCTCCTTCTCTGCTGATTAGCTGAAAATACAAATGTTTTTAACAACAAGAATGCTTGACTAGTTTTCAAGAGGGCATTTATAGAATTTAACTTATTGCATAAAGATGTGTGATGGCCATCGTACAAAACAGTTGGATCAAGACAAAAATCTCTTGTTTCTCTCTCTCTCTTATATACCTCTCCCCAGTCCCACTCTATGTCCTTGATAGTATATCCCTCCTAGTCAAAAGAGTGTGGAAGAAAAGAAGTATTAAATAAAAAGCTATCCAAGAGGTCTCATGAGACAAGAAGAGATTATGTTATTTATTCAAGGCTCTTTTATGTATCAATAATAGGAAAATTACCTGAGTTCCATGCTTGACTTTTGCAGCCCAAATCAGTTTATCCCTAAAGAAATCTTTTATATTGTCACATTGCAGTCTGTAGTTCCCTGTCTGTCATAAAGAGACTGGATATACATCTATCTACACATAAAGATCGTCAATGACTCCAGATGTTTTTTGCATTTCCACTTTTTGCCAGTTCTGGACTCTTCCTCTGAGTCTCAGTCAACCCCTAGGTTGCTCACCAGCTATCTGTGCCTGTAATTGGAGTGAACTAGAAACTGCAGGGGTAAGGTAAAGCTGTTTCCTTATTTCGATGACTAGAATCTGACCACTCCCAACATAGCACAAGTTGATTTCTGCTTGGAGGTCTTTTCTGCATCTCTGCTAATTCTGGGGAATTACCACACTGCAGAGTCCCAGCTGGAGCCCTCTTAGAAGCTGACCTTCATAGTATGCAACATAAGCATTTTATCCTATAAATTTTACCTTCTTATCTACTTATTACAGACTTTGGTGTTTGAAATTATTCTGTCTCAGAGAATCACACTACTACAATATCTAACAGCATTAGAACAAGTTGCATCTGAGTTGTTTTGGATCTAGAGAAATGTAATTTATAGTGTTTGTTGAAAATGTGCACAGATGACCAAGTTGTTGCATTTAGAGTCCATTCCTTCCAAAAAAGCAATAGAAGTAGCCAAAATCTTGATTGTATGGGCCTTGGACCTGCTTGGAATTGTTTTGTTATGGAGATAGTAATAAAAAGCAATAGCATGAGACAACCATTTAGAAATTATCTGTTTTGACAGTGACTGTCCCTTTTTCTTATTGTCACAGGAAATAAATAATTGATCAGAATTCCTGAAGGTTTTTGTCTTGCCAGTCTAGTATCTGAGTTGCCTATGGACATCCAGAATGTGTAACATTTGTTAACTCTTATTTTTATGTTTAGGAGAGAAAACAGGGAGAGATATAGCCTGGCTGAAGGTATAATCTGAAACCACTTTAGGTATAAATGAAGGATTTGTTCTCAAATTTTCCCTATTCTTGTTAAGGATTAGATAAGGTTGAATCACCATAACAGCTTGTAACTTAGATACTCTTCTTGCAGAAATCTGAGGAATGACTGCCACTGTTTTCCAAGATAAGAACATCAAGTCAGCCTTATGAGCGGGTTAAAAAGGAACCCTTGTAAGTTTCTCTAGCACACACTTAGGATTCCAAGAAGGCACTACCTGTCTTCTAGGTAGACAGATTTGTAAAACTCCCTTCAGGAACTCCTCTACTTGAGGCAGGGCATAAAAATTCGATCATCCAGGTGGTGAGTTGAAACAATTGAAGACTGGGCTGTAACGAATAAGAAACTAATAAATAGTGGAACTGCACTAAAACAACCAATAAATCCCAAGTAGCTGTGCTGACAAACGGAACGGAGATTCAGGTAAAAATTCAAAAAGTTTTAATAACTCCACATACATGAACTATCGACAAATACATAACATGAACGCTTTCTCTCTTTCAAAATGCGTTTTCGTCTCAATAGATTTGGACTTCATCAGATGACCAGTGTGAGCTTGTCTTATTATTATTTATACTTAGGTCACTTGATTAGGACCAATGAATTAAAATAATTTCTTTAAAAACTGCCAATGAGCATTCAGTTCATAATTAATTAGAACTGAAAATTATTGTTTTTAATGAAGGTAATGAACATGTATTATTTTAAATGGTTTTCTAATGCTAGAAAGCATTCTCTAACGTTGGCAAAAACAGGAGGAACAGCTGCAGGTTGAGGAGAATCCACCTGTAACATGTCATACTACCATTGCTGGGATTCTGCTATTTCATTCTACTCCCACTAAAATAACTCTTTCATTCTGGCTAATGGATAATTCTTCAGGAGGGGCATCTAAAAGAAAAACATTCCTCTTAGTCAGATACTCACCTCATGGGGTAAGAACATGAGAAGCACAAACTTAATCTAATTCCTGTTCCTCAGACAGAAAAATCATTTTATTTTTAAACTGTGTGAAAGTTCAGAATGTAAAGATTGAAAGGCTTGAAATAAACCCCTCGCAAAACCCACCAGTGATGTTCATCGTGTTACACTGCTGCAGTCATCACACTTGGGTTATCCTGCCATCAGGCGGTCCCGCAGTCGGCCCGAGTTCCAAAGACTTGGTCCGGCGATGGTTGCTGTCGCTTCTTTCCTGACGTCAGTGCGCCAGGGGTATATAAGATGCAGCCGATGCCATTTTCTTCAGTCTTTCTTGCCGCGTGGTGCCCGATGCAAAAGCAGTTCGCAAGTGCCGGTTGGCCGACTCCTGACATTTTCATTCCAAATCCAAAACAGAAGTCTTCTACAAAGCTAAGTACCCCGTTGGGGAAACTTTTTCTTGCCTCAGACCGATGTCAGTAAAAGTTAATAATTGCATTTCTTGTGGGAAGCAAATACCTCATAAGGGATTTCCATTCCTATTGTATCCCATGCCTAGGCCCAGACCATGACATCACTGGTTGTCGGTTTTGTGCTAGGTTTAACAAGTGCACTATTAAACGTCTGTTTGATTTTGCCCAACATTATTTTGGCAGAAAATTCAATTACACCATGCCGTCGGAAAAAACGATGACCGGAATACACAAAAAGTGCAAAGACAAGGACAGGCATCCGAGGCCCAAAACTGACGATGAAACCTCTGCTAGGCCAGTCGCCGGTTCTCCGGTTTTCAGCGAGGTGCCTTCGCAGCCCCTGACGACCGCTTCTTTGGAACCACAGGCCGCCTCTGACTCCCACGTGGAGATGGCTGGGCCTTCAGATACACCAGACTTGAGACCTACCGTGACTAACCCTTCTGAGGGCTCCGGAGTAGCTGAACAACCCGCAGCTTCAGAGGGTGTTTTCAGTCCTACTCAGTTAACCATTAAATCCTCTGCTAAATCTAAACCAAAGAAACTACTTCAGAATTCACCAGCACAGGCCTCCATGCCTAAGAAACAGATGCTCAAAATGGCCGAAGACCTAATTACTCTGATCAGGGGGTCCCACCTCCTCCTGATAAAAGGCCTAGACAGGATGCAGACTATGACTCATCCGACCAGGTGTCCATCTCCTCAGTTTCATCCTCAGACCTAGGATACTCTTTACCCCCTTATGAGGATTCTGATGCTGAGGAATCCATTCCTTCAGCCTCTCCACCAGAGGACTACTCCTTTGGGGAAACCTTACATACTATGCGGGAGCATTTCCACTGGGAGGGCCAGGATTACTCAGAATCCAAGAAAAGGCTCAGAGATTTCCTTTTATTACCTCAACACAGACCCCCTTGCTATTCCGCCAGTGTTAGATATTGTGGATGATGTGTATGCTGAATCCAGCTTAAATCCTGATTCTTTACCTCCAGCTCCAGTTAAGCCAGACAGATATTACAGAGTCTCTGATTCTCACAAATTCCTTTATAAAAGCCCTGTTGCTGACCCTGAAACTATTTCCCAGGGTCCCAAAGGGGTAAAGGCCTCTACAGCAAAAAATCCAGTCCCCTCTGATAGAGATTCCAGGGCATTAGACAGATGGGGAAAAAAAGTATACACATCTGCAACTTTAGCAATGAGAGCACTAAACTGCCAGTTTCACATGCTTAAATATCAGCAATATTTGATGTCTCAGTTGAAACAAAAAATGCTTCCAAATTCAAATCTTCCTAACTATAAGGAAATACATGATTTATTGCATGCAGCTAAACAAGTGGGAAAACATACTTTGCAATGTGGTTTTGATTCCTTAGAGGCCTCCTGTAGAGCAGCAGTTACAGGGTCCATAATTAGAAGGCATGCTTGGTTAAAAGAACAGACCTTACCAGATCATGTTAAAGCAAAGTTATTGGATGCACCCTTGCAGCAGGATGTTTTATTTGGAGTTAGGCAGAAGAGGTATTAAAGAAAATGGAGGATAAAGCAAAATCTATGCAAACGGTGAAGGATTTCTTACAGGTTCAGCCTCATCGATTTAGCAGAAATTGGCCAACAAAGAATTGGTCCTTTCCAGTCTCAGACAGACCTCAAAGGGGCAGATACAGACGTCCAAGAGGCAGAGGTCAACCACAAGGTACTTACAGGCCTCGACAATGGGGTACTTCAACCCAGAAAGAAGGGGAAGACAGACCTCAACCTTATAAAAAGCAGACCCAATGACTTCCCACTACAGCTGCCAAACATCTCTCTCTTGGCAGCCCCCTTGGGGGGAAAACTGACACTTTTCATTCACAATTGGCAATTAATCACCAAAGACAAATGGGTTCTCAATATTGTGTCTCAAGGTTACAGGTTCCACTTTCACACTCTGCCAATGTTAAAAGGAATGCCAAATCTGCCACCAAATCAATGGGCAGAGGCTCAAAGGCAAATTACAGCACTCATGGACATGAGAGCTATTCAAGAGGTACCAATACAGGAGCAAGGACAAGGATTTTACTCGAGACCCTTTCTGGTTCCCAGAAAGGACAAAGCCTGGAGGCCCATTCTGGATCTTTCATCTCTAAATACTTAACTGGATGTTGCAAAATTCAAAATGTTGACACTACAGCAGCTTCTTCCCATGCTGGGCAAGAAAGCTTGGCTTGTAACATTGGACCTCAAGGAGGCATACCTGCATGTCCCTATCAGACAAAATTGCAGAAGATACCTCAGATTCTTAGTAGGTTCAATGCACTACCAATTCTCTGCACTTCCCTTTGGCTTATCTACTGCGCGCAGGGTCTTTACAAAATGCCTGGCACCAGTAATTGCATTTTGCAGACAAAAAGGAATTCAAATTTACCCATATTTGGACAGCTGCCTTATTCAAGCAGAGAGCAAAGACATTCTTCTAAAGCATCTGGCATTTGTAAAAAGACTGCTAATTTGCCTAGGGTACACAGTAAACAAAAAGAAATCAAAACTAGTGCCCTCACAAGAGATAATATTGCTGGGTGCCAGCTTAAATACAACGGCCCAGATGGCTTATCTTACGCCAGACAAGCAAGGACAACTGACTCAATATTTCCAATTAATGGCAACAAAGACTCAACCCCCTGCAAGAATAATTCTGCAGGCCTTGGATTACATGGCATCTTGCATACTACTAATTCCATATGCAAAACTGCATATGAGGAAACTACAATGGTACCTAAAGAGTGTCTGGTCTCAACACTGTCACAGTTTGGAAACAGTAATACCACTTATTCCTTGCCTTCAACAGGAGTTTCGATGGTGGGCTCAAGCCTGTCACCTCAACAAGGGACAGCCTTTCACTCAACCCACAGCCAGGCAAACACTGAAAACAGATGCTTCGGATTACGCCCGGGGCGCACACATGGCAGGAAAATGTGTTCAGGGCAAGTGGAATGCAGAACAAAGGCATCTTCACATCAACCAAAAAGAGATGCTAGCTGTACAAAATGCCCTTATAGCTTTCAAGGACCTTCTGCATCCAGGACAACTTCTTCTAAGGACAGACAACACCACAGTTATGTGGTACATAAACAAGCAAGGGGGGCACTCATTCATATCCCCTCTACAGACAAGCCATGACCTTGTGGAACACAGCTATAACCTATCAAGTTCATCTGCAAGCACAATTCCTGCCAGGAGAGAAAAACACACTGGCAGATGACTTAAGCAGAAACATGGATCCGCACAAGTGGAAATTAAATCCACAAATGTTCAGGATGATAACACAGAAATGGTGGAGCCCGGACATAGATCTGTTCGCATCCCCAATAAATTGCCAGCTACAGAAATTCTGCACAAGGACTTACCACCCACAAGCATGGAAAGTGGATGCCCTCTCATTCAGCTGGAAAAACCTACAAGTATACACTTTCCCACCACTGCCTCTCCTTTCAAAGGTACTCATAAAAGCCAGACAAGACAGGCCAAAGATGATCCTGATTGCCCTAGACTGGCCACGCCAGCACTGGTACCCAATCTTAAAGAACTTAGCACAAGGACCACCATGGATTTTGCCTCAAATCTCACAACTTCTGACTCGGCAAAACAATCGGATACTGCACGGCCAGCTCAAGACTTTAAACCTGGCTGCATGGCAAATTCCTTAGTCAAGCAAACAATGCCTCTCTCCAAAGCTGTTATGGATGTCATTCTGGAGGCCAGAAGGCCTAGTACCAGGAAAGCCTATTTGGATAAATGGAAGAGATTCTGTGCCTGGAACCAGGTTCACAACCTTGATCCTCTTGTCCCAAATATTCCTCAGATACTACAATACTTGACTGAGATGCTGGACAAGGGCCTCTCCTTTTCATCCATTAAGATCCATGTCTCTGCCATCTCTGCTAATTACAACACAGATCCACCAATTTTTTCTCATTCTTTGGTAAAACAGTACCTCAGAGGGGCTAAAAACATAAGACTGCCCCCCATAGAGCACCAACTCCAACTTGGGACCTCAACTTTGTCTTGGAGAAATTAACTTTACCTCCTTTTGAGCCAGCTAACTCAGCAGACTTAAAATATGTCTCTTGGAAAACTGCTGTGCTCCTGGCAATAACCTCAGCACGAAGAATTTCAGAATTACAGGCACTAATGGCAGTGGAACCTTTCATCATATTCCACCAAGACAGGGTGTCTTTAAGAACAAACCCTACTTTTATGCCAAAGGTGGTATCAAGTGTGGCTCTAAACTAAACTATTCACTTGCCAACTTTTTATCTAAATCCACAGAATAAAGGGGAGAGACTACTGCATTCCTTGGACATACACAGGCAGTTATGCTTCTACTTGGACAAAACTAAACCTTTCAGAAAAACTGAGCAATTGTTTGTATCATATGCTGCAGGAACACAGGGAAAAGCCATTTAAAAACAGACCATTTCAAAATGAATAGGCCATTGCATACATTTCTGCTATACACATCATGGGAAAACTGCACCTAACAACATTAGGTCTCATTCCACCAGGGCAACAGCCACTTCAACTGCCTACCTCAGAGGAGTACCTACCAAGGACATTTTGGAAGCAGCAACTTGGAGTTCTGTACATACCTTCACCAAGCATTACTATCTGCCTCTTACTCTAAATCCAGAGCTGGCTTTGCCACTGCAGTTCTGCAGGGCCTTATAGCCACCCCTAATGCCTTATAGAACCAGCCACCCTACCTCTGCTTTGGGATTCTACCCAAGTGTGATGACTGCAGCAGTGTAACACGATGAACATAGTACAGTTTTGTACCTACCATAAATGTAGATGTTCGAGTGTATACACTGCTGCAGTCCAGGTTACCCTCCCTCCTTCCCCTCTTACTTGCTGTTACTTACTCTGGTATTCTACCCTTTGCTGCCTATGGGAAGTATTTGCTGGTAACAGAAAGTTTTTGATTGCTTTTCCTATGTATGTTTTATTAGCAATTTACATTGCCTACCTTTTTGGGGGCATCTGACATCTGGGGCAAGAAAAACTGAAGAAAATGGCATCGGCTGCATCTTATATACCCCTGGTGCACTGATGTCAGGGAAGAAGCGACCGCAACCGACGCCGGACCAAGACTTTGGAACTCGGGCCGACTGCGGGACCGCCTGACGGCAGGATAACCCAAGTGTGATGACTGCAGCAGTGTATACACTCGAACATCTACATTTATGGTAGGTACAAAACTGTACTTTCCCTGTCCGTCCCATAGGAGATGAAAAATTCCTAACTTTATATTTTCTTTTCCTGGGAGACCCCTCAGAAAGAAAAAAAACAGCCAGATGGATGGTCCCTTTCTCGGAATCAAGCTTCTCACAATGGTTTTGTGCTACTACATAGTTCTCTCCCTCCTTTGAATCTGACAATTCTGGTTCTCCAGTGTCCAAAGAGTGCAGCAGAACAACCACAGATGATGGACCACAGGGAGGAAAGAACTGAAGCGCTTGAAGCTGGTCCATGTCTGTAAGAAAAAAGTGTATGATAGGTAAGCAGTAGAGCCTTTGACAGTCAGTGCTTTAACCTGACTGATAAAATAAGTTTTGAGGTAAAACTATTTTGTGACAACCCCCAAATACCCCCTACTCTTAGTTCCTATGTATAAATTTTAACAAAAAAAAAAAATTTTCTCACAAAAAATAGTAGCTTCAAAGGAATTTCCCAGCAGGGAACCCTGGCTAAAAATGCAAGAAAGGTAAAATTCTTTAGTGACAACCACTAAAAACATCAGTCCTAGCCTCTAGCAATAATTTCTGACATAAAAGGTAAACTTTTCTTGACGAAACTGATAAAGTGAAGGGTATTCCCCCAAAGTGGTAATTATTTGCCCAGCCTTGGACGAGTACTAACCGAGTGTCATTTGTTCAAAGTGCAGGAAAGAATGCACTTTGACAGCCAGAAAGTTCTGAATGTTTGGCACCCTGAAGACTGATTGTATACTTCTCTCCACGATCTGTTCAGTGGTTGGGGTGCATGAAAGGTGTCCTTAAGATTTGGAAGCTGGCTGTTGATCATATCTTTGGCAGGATATAACTCATATAGCTTAAGCTACTGCAAGAGTGATCTATTCAAACAGCTACTGTTATGGTAAGTGTACTTACACAACTGTACTTTTCTGTTCTACCTTAGTAAGACATAATAGCTCAAGAGAGGAGGCTGTTTGCATGGCATTATGGGTAAAACAGGAGGGACTAGTAGTCTGAATAGTTTTAGATGCTGAGCTGCCATATTTAGATTTAATATTATATTAAATAAAAATGTAATAGATAAATAATGAGTTTAACTGGGTAAGGCAAGCAGCTGTACAAAACTATAAGTATTTAGCTTCTGTGTCTCAAAAATTATGGCAGAACTGGAATCTCATCTCTTTTGACAGCTCTGTCTGATATTGTGTCAACATATCTATGGTGGACATCTCCACAGATACCTCTCTAGCTGTTTGGGTGAACTCTTTTAAGTGTCATAGACAAAGCCTGATGATTTCTCATGGTCACTTTAAGACTATATTTTTTCTGATCATCAGATATTTATTTCTTCTACTTAACATTTAACCATCCAAAATTTTCACAAGAAATTATCTTGGCTGTGCACATTTCATCAGAACAACTGATCTAGTGTTGTATTTTCCATCCATCTCAACCTGTAGATTATTGGATCTGATTCGGATCTGAAGCTGGTATCTTAGAATCTTTATTCTTTGAACTCTGCCTCTTCTACACATATTGCCCTGCCCTAACTGATTTTCCTCAGAACTTGTTTTCCACCATTGCCTACAGACATGATCCAGTGAGCTCCTTCAAGATAAGTCAAGTTTTTAAAATTAATGTTCTTTCTTGCCTGTTCTGCCTTCTCTAATATTTAGAGAGCCTTAGATAGCTTTCGTTTCCTTTTAGAGTAGTCTTCGCTGGATTGCTAATCCTTTAGTAATTTATTTCTTGCAACTTTGTCTCCCATCTCCCTGCCTAAAAAAGATTAGCCTTTTGTTCACTATTGTAGCCTATGACAACTTTGAGTCGCTTATTGGTGTAGACTTGTTTCTGGTGTTTTTGCTTTTGGATTCAAGAGCATAGAAAAAAATCTGCTTTGGGTTTAAAAAGTTTGTCGGGTGTGGACACACACTGTCTCCACGAGATACTCATGACACCTTGTCAGTCTGGAGCCTTAAGAGTTCGGATCTGGAGCAACTGATGCATTCCTTCTTGCATACCCAGATGGACCTAGGGATCATTCCCTCTGCCTCGATTCTGAGGACTGATACTGTTGTGTCTTCAGCTTCAGTCTTTCTACTTCCTTCCTTAGTCCATGCATTGGTGCAGTAGCCCATGGGCATGACTGTTCATTTGCCATCCCCCATGCTGAAGCCGATGGTGTCGCTGCCTAAGATACCAGCTCCATCCTTGATGCTCTCAACTCTGAGGGAACTGGGTCCATCTGTCTAGCCTCTGTGTTGGCTTTTGATGTCATGAAAAGGATTTTTTCTCACTCTAAGACTGGTGCCTCAGTAGCTAGGTGAGATTTGCCCAGATCCCTTCCACTGTCTGTCTGTTTCTTTGGATACTTGTCAGCTAGCTCTGGAACAGCTCATACATTTAGACCTTGAGACTCCCTTCATTACAGGGCCCCCTGCATCTTCCACATACCCTCCCAGTTTTCCTCACCTGGGAGGCCATTATGGAGAGCAAATGCAAGAAGAAGCATTTCAACTATCAGAAGAGTCGCTCACAGGGGATACCAACCTCAGTGAAGGGGGAGGATCCCCTAAGTCCCCCCATGAAGATGCCTCTTTTGGTGACTTGCTAGAATTGATGCTACAATGTGGAGGGTGGGCCACCAAAGCCCCCTTCACCAAGGCATCAGTATTTCTCAAAGACTTTGGTGTGGGTACATCTATTTAGTGGATGATTCCCCCCTCCAGATTCCTTTGTCAAGAACTGGAGGGAACCTGACATGGTGGAGCCAGTCCTCTGAAAGCCTGATTAGGTTCTAATTCTGCCCAAGGATCAACCCTTTTGAGCAAGAGTCTGGCTGTGGATGCTATTGGGGCTGCTCTGGCCACCAAAAAGGACATCTTGGCAGAGAGTTCCATGATCTGTCCCCCCATATTGGGAGTCCTGGGCATTGTACTGCTTTGAAATGTGCACCTACACCTCAGTTACCTTTGCTGTGTGTGCTCTGGATTATTAAGCTCTCTGACAAGGCTTAAAAGAGAATTGAGTTTGGATGTGTCCAAGACAGAGAAGACACAGCAGCCTCTGAACTCTCAAACTAGATGTGCCAGTGTAACTTAGTGGACTGTTTCAAGGCATCCTTTATCAGTGCCCCATTTGATGGATGCTTTCTTTTTCATCCGAAGGTGAAAGATACCCTGACCAGGAGAGAACAAGATGCCGACTGTCATTGCAGTTTGCATTTCCACCCCAAAGAGGCAAGAGAAGTGTGAGAAATGACTTTTCTTTCATCACAGCAGTCTTCTAAGGATGCCCTCTGTTGATGGCTCCCCTCTGAGCAGGGGGGGGGTTAACTTTAATGGACACCGCACAAGGACTAGAGGCAGTCTGCAGAACCATCCATGGTCCCTTCTGCAGTAAGCCTTTCCAGCACTCCTTAAGGTTTGCCTGACCCCTGCAATCTGGAGGCAGTTGAGGGCACTTGGCTTTCCACCACAAAGTTTGGGAGGCCATCACTTCAAATGCTTGGTGTTGAGAGTTTTATCCAGAGGTTATACTTTTCCCTTTTTATTCACTCCAAAGAGAACATTAAGATCCCTTCCTGATGTTCCACCCATTCAGCAAAGGGAACCATCGATGGAGATAAAGAAGCTGCTTCTCAACTGAGTCATGCAGGAGGTCCCACTAGACCAAAGAGGAAAGAGAATCCAGGGTCTACTCAAGACTCTCTTTACTGTCAAGGAAGATCAAGGGATCTCAGGCACATTTCTGATCTTAGCAACTTGAATCAATATGTCAAACATGCAAAATTCCTGATGGTCATGGTGCAGTCCATTCTCCCTCTTTTGAGGAAGGAAGAATGGATGCTCTTGGTAGATCTCAAGGATGTTTACTATCACATAAAGATAGCAAGATACTCCAGGAGGTTCCCATGCTTTTGGCTAGGGTCAGTCACTTGAGCACTGCCATTTGGTCTCACCACAGCTCACCAGCTGCTCACAAAATGTATGGCAATGGTAGCAGCCCTGCTCAGGTTGCAGAGATTCCAGACACCTGGCTGTGGACAACTTCCACAAAGGCATACTTATTTAAAGCCATGGACTACTTGCTCCAATTGTGTCTATCCTTGGGCATAATAATAAACTATGACAAGTCCAACATGGAACCAGTGCAGGTGCTGGATCAGTTGCCATCTGGGTATGGTCAATCAAATTGCAAATTTAACACCCTCTAGGATAACATCTCTTTGGAGTCAAACCTCCTAGGGCCTACATTCTGAGAGGCCTTCTGCTTCCTTAATTCTGTGTCTTATCAGCCAGATGGCTGCATCCATTTGTCTAGTGCTCCTAGCAAAATTCCATATGCAAGTTCTTTAGTGGACCCTGGCAGTTCAATGGTCATTTCTCTGTCTGTCATTCTGTGGACTTTCCCATTCATGTAACCAACATTTGCTGTTGCCACTTTACATGGTGGCAGGAATCTCATCAAGTTTAAGCAAGTCGCTCTTTTGTTTTTCCTCATCCCCATACCATGGTTACCATGGATGCTTCTGTCCAGGCAGAAAGGGTGGCAATTTGAAGGGAAGACTGTCTAAGTTACTTGGTCACAATCAGAGGTCAGTTTTCACATCAGTGCCTTGGAGATGAGAGCTGTCCTCCTAGCATTGTTTGCTTTTCAGAACCTTCTCCCCATCCAGTCTGAGAACATGGCAGTGATGTGGTACATAAACAGCGAGGAACCCATTCAAATTCACTCTGCTGAGAGGCCATGTGGGTTTGGCAGTGGGCAATGTCCTGTCAATGACTTCTGATAGCAAGGCACTTCCTAGGATAATCCAACATTCTAATAGACAGTTTGAGCAGGAACAGCCACTGGAGCCATCCCTGCTGTGATCTCTTTGCATCACCTTCCAACACCAAATGCAGCAGCTTCTTTGCCCTGATCCCACCAGAGGGACAGTAACCAAGGGATGCTGTTCTGCATACTTGGCCACCAGGTCTCGCTTACCCCCTCCAACCCTATTGATAATAAAGTTTCTTCAGAAGGCAGCATTTTACATAGATCCCTTTTGGCTGACACAAGGTTTGGCTTCCCCTTTCTGTGACCTCATCTACTCTGCCCTCCCTGAGTTTTGAACCCTGTACCAGGGCTGATATTACACTCCGCTGGCCAACCTCACCCAAACCCTCAATCCCTCAAGCTGACTGCTTAGTTTCTCCAATTCCAATGATAACCAGAAATTCCAAGCTTCCAACAGGGTTATTCACATTCTCTTCTCCTCCCAGAAAACTTCCACTGGGAAAGCGTGTGGTAGTAAATGGAAAAAATTCCCTCTTTTTACCTCCTCCAAGGCTTTAGACCCTTTCTCTGCCCCCCCCCTTCTAAATGCTATTCTTAATTTCATGGTGGATCTCTTGTTACTCAACTATTAAAGTTCAGTTGGCCATGTCTGATTTCCATATTGGTATCAATAACATGCCAGTTGCAGCTTTGGAACTATGTAAGGCTTCTTTGAAAGGTATTGTGCTGGTACAGAGGTCTGTCCCGCTCTGGGATTTCAGTCTACTTTTTCAAGCTCTCTTCAGACCACCCTTAGAACTTGCTGCTAAAGTTTCTTTAAAAATCCTATCTTGGAAGACACTGTTGCTGGTGGCCATTACTTCTGCTAGAAGGGTATCAGAACGTCAGGGGTGTATATCATAACATCGAATAGCATAATATCGAATGGCCATAATCTCGAATGTGCCGTTCATCAAATCTGTACTTGTGGGATCGCGGTACAGTGAGAATCAGTAAATATGCCCCTTCCTCACTCTAGTGCGACCTCGGAATTGGTATATATAATTAGCAGGGGGTGTGGGGGCCACAGCCCCCCAAATGAACAGATTTGATGAATGGATTGATTTATTTTGTTTGATTTATTCTTTGGCATCAATAATAAAGTTTCCAGGGATTATTTGGCTGTGTCTGCTCTCCGTGGTGTTTTCTTACTTGACTTTGGGACCCAGTTCGTATTCAGATTTGATGAATGGCACATTCGAGGTTATGGCCATTCAATGTTATACAAATTCGATTTTATGATATAAACTCGAGCTTCAAGCCCAAGATTTTCTTTCTCCTTTATTAGTTTTCCACAAGGATGGGCTTATTCTTTGAATCAACCCTTCCCTTCTGCCTAAACTGGCCTTTGAGTTGAATTTGATTCAGCCAATACATCTGTACATTTTCTCCCCCAATTTTGGACAGTATTTGCTACATTGTCTAGATGTTCATTGTCAAGTTCTATTTGGACAGAACTAAGAGTTTCAGAAAATCTAAACTGCTTTTGTTCTCCTTGTCTAAATGTCAATTGGGCAAGCCTGTTCTAAAAGTGACCCTATCCAGATGGCTCTCCAATTACATTTCCTTTGAATATTCCTTGAAGGAATTCCTTTACACCTAGCAAGTCTAGAGCTCATTCTTTTAGATCTGTTGCCACCTCAGTTTCCTTTTTAGCTCAGGCTAATACAGATAACATTTATGTGGCTGCTTCCTGGTCTAGCACTCATACCTTTGTGAACCATTACAAATTGGATATTCAGTCTAGATCCATGTCTTCCTTCAGCTCCATCATTCTGTAGAATATTCTCTCCTGAGACCACCTGGGGTTTTTATTGGTTGGAGACTCTGTCCCACAGTTGAGATGGATGGAAAAGACAACATCAGATACAAAGGTTATGTACTTAGCATAATTATTGATCTGTGTTGTCTTCTTCATCCATATGAGATACCCCTCCCTCCATCCCCCTTCCAAATTGTCACTTCTTAATGTTACTCCTGGCTGACTGTACAAACCAACACCAAAGCTCTTGTAATGCCACTTGCCCTTTTGTTTCCTTTCCTCTATCTGTTTGGTTAAGGATTAAATATCTTAAAATCGTGATGCAAGGACACAGGTAAGGCAGACTTGATCTAAGGAGAATCATTTAGGGTAGGGTAGGTCATTATGAAAAGAGGGACACAGCTCGAAGAGGGAAGATTCTGAGGTGACACCTTTGGATCCAAGCCACGTCTGATAACCCACAGTTTGAGAAGCAAGAAGACAAAACAGACCTATCATTGTGGCAAGTGCATAATGTTCATTTTTCTCAGATCAACACTACTGAATTATTACTTTATTTTTATGAAATGTCTCCTTCCTTCATATCAAACAAAACTGTGGTTCGTACTTTGACCTACAGGCCCAGATGGACTCTCTCAGTCTTTTTCAAACCCGATTTTGATTATCAGGAGTCGGTAGTAAGGTATTCTTAAGAAATCTGCCTTTTAATATTTGACCCAGTAACAGACCAACACCTTGCAGTGGAGTGTTTCTTTATTTCAGTAATGCTGTGTATCAGCCAGGTTTGTTGCTGTTTGGCTTCTTTACCAAGTGTTTCAGTTTGTGTGTCAACTTAACCTTTTAACTGCATAGCTTGGACTAAATGCTACAGACAAAATCTCCCATTACTCTACAAAAGTCTTGAACTCAACACTAGATTGCTGTGGACCATTGTCTGACACAACAACATTTGCAATGTTATATGTGATGTTTGGGAATAATCTGCAGCTGTTTTCCTGAGACAGATTGTAACAGATGTGTGGGCTACACTTAAGCCTGCAGTATGTAAACTGAAATCATGTATGTATTATCAGTGACATGCACTATATAACTAGAAATAGTCCACCACTGACAAGCAAAGACCAGACAGCAAACCTGCTTAACGTTTTCGTTCTTATTTAATACCAAGAACTTCATCAGAAAAGCACCCATTTCTTAAATCAGTATTTATATACTGTCTCCAATTAACAACTAAACAGTATCAATCAAACAATTATACTTCATTAATGAATTAATGTAAAAAATACTTAATTAAAACATTAGCCATTTAAGCAAATGTATCAAATATTACAATGTTTGATGTATATAAAATAATGAAATATATTACTAATAATAAGTTTTAAAATTAAAACTTTTGTAAAGCTAAAAAGCATTTAATACTTATGACATCATTTAGGCCTGGTAATTCATCTGCATTCAGCCTAATTTGCCAACAAGACTCCCTACATTCTAAAAATGTTTTATAATCACCTCTAAACATACTATCATCAACTTTTTCCAAAACAGAAAAAATGAACTTTTTAAATGAAACACAATTTAAAGAATGTTTAGCCAAAGCATTAGTTACATCTTTTTTCTTTATGGCTAAATTGTGTTCATTATAAAACATTTTTAGAATGTAGGGAGTCTTGTTGGCAAATTAGGCTGAATGCAGATGGATTACCAGGCCTAAATGATGTCATAAGTATTAAATGCTTTTTAGCTTTACAAAAGTTTTAATTTTAAAACTTATTATTAGTAATATATTTCATTATTTTATATACATCAAACATTGTAATATTTGATACATTTGCTTAAATGGCTAATGTTTTAATTAAGTATTTTTTACATTAATTCATTAATGAAGTATAATTGTTTGACTGATACTGTTTAGTTGTTAATTGGAGACAGTATATAAATACTGATTTAAGAAATGGGTGCTTTTCTGATGAAGTTCTTGGTATTAAATAAGAACGAAAACGTTAAGCAGGTTTGCTGTCTGGTCTTTGCTTGTCAGTGGTGGACTATTTCTAGTTAAGTTTTGCTCTGGTTCGTGTTTTACATGCACTATATAACTTAAGTTTGTAACTGCATTCTGGTGGAAATATAATTATACATAGGTTCATAGGTTCATAGGTTCATACTAGGCTATCTGCCCGAGGGCATTTACAAGCCTAGCCCATAGTTTTGTGGCTTACGCCACCCCTTTAGTATGGGGAACTATACCCATTATTTTGCTGTGCCTCTGTTGAGCAGTGACACTGAGGTAATCCCTGGGGTATATCTGCGATCTCCCATCCATTGGTCAAGATTTCTCTTGAACAAGGCCAGCGAGGTGCTCTGCCTCACATATACCGGGATTTTATTCCACAGCATAGGAGTCTTTGGGTGATGAATCTATCCTCCAGCACGTCCTATTAATAGCCGTGTCGAGGTTTACGTCTCCCGCCCTTGTGGCTCTGACGGATCTAGATTTTTGAGGTGAAGCATATTCATCAAATCTGGGTTTGACATGGCCTTGTATGTTAGGCAAAGGTCACCTCTGAGCAAGTGTGCGACTGAATAGAGCTGGAGTTCTTTCAGTCGGGCAGCATAGGACAGATGTTTGAGACCCTTTATCCTTTTGGTGAGGAACTTTTGTGGCCTCTCCAGCTGCTGCAAGTGTCGGGTCAGATACATTCGAATGGGGCATTGTACTCAATCATTGGTCTGATGAGTGATGAGTATAGGGAGACTATGACCTCCCTTGATCTAGATGAGAATCCCTTCATGATAAGGTGGGCAATGTAGAAGGTCTTCCTAACTACTTTAGCTACATGGGTGTCGAATGACAGACTACTATCAACCTGGGTCCCCAGGTCCCTGATAACTTCTTCTGTACTCAGTGGATTGCCACCTATTTGGTAGCTAGGGGTAACCTTGTTTTTCCGAAGGGTATGACTATGCATTTTTGGCATTTAACTTTAGGCCATGGCTCTGGCACCAGTTATCCGTTTCTGTGAGACCCTTCTGAAGGATATCTGTGTCAGATGTGTTTTCTACTATGGCGCCCAGTTTGCAGTCATCTGCAAACTTTGTCAGCCATAACCCTCCTGTGTTTGCTTGTACTTCGGAAAAGTAGATGCCAAACAAGAGTGGGCCCAGGACTGAGCCCTGTGGTACACCACTTGTGACAGGCTTTGAGTCTGACATGGCGCCAGCAACTCTGACCCTGTGGGTTCTGTCACTCAGCCAGTTTGCAACCCATCTTGTGATGTATGGATTAACATTTAAGCTGATGAGTTTTTCAATGATACCCGAGTGGGGTATTGTATCAAAGGCCTTCGCCAGATCGAGGTAGGCTGTATGGACTGCCTTTCCCTCATCAATGGCTTTGGTGACATATGATATTAATGTATAGCACACCTGTGAAATAGAAAACTAATGCAAAATCTGTGACTGTTTCTTGGCCAGGAACCTAAAGGCTCGAAAACAATTAAAAATCTTTAAAGCAATATCTAGTCTAGAGTAGAAAATAGACTCATTAGCAGGTAAATATGAAATTCTGCTTTATTGTATATGGGATTTCCATATCGAAAAATATAAGCTAAATAGCTGAATGTACAAAAGAGTCAGAGAAAAGAGAGGAGAGTTACTCTGGAAATTGTGATGTGCAGACCTTTAAGTTTATTCAGCACTTATGCCTGTGACTGTGATGTCCAAAAATTCTGCTAATGTGAGCTTAATACTTCATAATTCTTTTAGTTAAGCATAGGCTAGGGAGAATGTTTAGCTAATAGACACATGCTTTTCTTTTTTGTAATCTATTTGTTCACATTGCTTATATTCTGTTCTCTTTATACAGTGTTGTAAGTCTCTGTCTATATAATTATACTGTTTAACTCATTCTTTCTTAAGTAAAATATTTTTATCTATTCACTTTTATGAAGCTTGTGGCTGGTCTCCCATTTGCTTATTTATTAATTGATAACAGAGTACTTATTGATAATGGTGACAAGTTGCGGACATCCACCTCTAATTGGCTAGACTGCTCTGCTACACACTGTCGTTTGTGTTTATAATCAGTTGCCTTATTAACGATAGAGAAACAGCAGCTGGCTGTTCCCCAGTCAAGTAATCTGGGAGTGTTGCCAGTTTACTACCTTGGACCAGGCAAAAGATTGTCTTGTTGGAGATTATTACCAGCCTTCCCTGGAAAGAAACATCTGTGTGTGTGTGTATGTGTGTGTGTATATGAGTACACTCGCATGCGTATGAGCATGTGTGTTTGTGTGTCTATGTGAATATAAGAATTTATTCAAAACAGAATTACTGTGGGCAAGTCAGCAATGAAAGGGAATGAAACAGAGAGAGAGAGAGTCATGAAAAAGGGGTCTGCAGAACAAGATGAAAGACTGCTTGATATTTTGTATAGTGTGAAGCCTTTTCTTGGATGTCAGTGGTGAAGTCCCATACCCAGGACAGCAGTGCATATTTCCCGCATGCTGCTCATGCCAAGCTGTACTTGGTGAATTGTTTAGTGATTCCTAGTTGTGTCCCTTTTTTACTTAAAAATGCTAAATCCATCCATGAATGGATGCTAAGTATTGGTGGTGTAACATATAGGTAACCATACCACTGGTGGACAGTGGATTTTAAGATTTTTAGCTTTAAGATACTTTAGTAGGCAGTGTAGTGGATTGGGCTCAAGGACAGTAACTCCTTAACATACATCACAGGTGGTTGGCAATGGTAGGATTTAAATCTTGGTCTGCCACTTACAGGCCATCACACTGTGTTTGGAGAATATTGCTTCTAGTGTACCATTTACACTTTGATTTGTAGTGCCATTTAACTTCTCAGCTTCACAACTTCAGGAATCATCAGCTAACAGCCAACACATATCAGATAAGAAATGTTCTTGATAGTGGAATAGATCTTTATGAGGTTTATCCTATTGTGTTCCTGGAACCGAAAAGACAACTTTGCTTTTTTGTATTAGTTTGACAAAAATTATTGCACACTGCATACTTTTGAAATAAAAGTTATTTACTTTCCATAATGATAGAGCTGGAAGAACTGGTCCATCTTCCATAACAACAAGATTAAGGCCGACTGTTTTTGGGACTGCCTGGAAAGTGAAACCTTCCCATGCTGCTGAATACCTTCTCTCACTGCATAATACAGTGAGATGCTTAGCGTCTTCTTATCCGTGATACATCATATGAATTTCAGCAAATTTAAACAACCAGAGCCTCTAGAACAACTATGCCAGAGGTGCGAGTGGGTATGTTATGGAGGATGGATCTGCTTTTCCAGCTCTGTCATTACTGTGGATACACAGTTTTACTGTTTAGTATAAGGGGGTCTATTCTATTCTCCATTCTCTGTAACTGCAGGTTTGAGTTCTAACCAAATCTTCACTTGTGGTCTCCCAGTGGGAACATACTGTTTATTCCAGTGGTCCTAAAGGAAGACCTTAACCTCGCCATCACATCCAGCTTATCCTGCCATGCACATGTTTTGAGAGTATATCAAGTAGATGCTGCACAAATATCATCAAGTAGTAGCCATTTGAAATATCACTATCCGATAGAACAAGTCACAAAACACAGAGACTGAATGGCTGAAAGAACAGATTTGCATGTACTAACTCCACGATGTTCATTTCTTAGAATATTCCTTTTTCTCCAAGGTATGCAATCTCATAGTTGGTTTGTGTGTGTGTGTACATATATATATATATATATATATATATATATATATATATATATATATCATCTTCTTTCGGCTGTTCCCGTTAGGGGTTGCCGCAGCGGATCACCTGTTTCCATTTCTTCCTGTCCTCTGCATCTTGCTCTGTCACACCAACAACCTGCATGTCCTCTCTCACCACATCCATAAACCTTATCTTAGGCCTTCCTCTTTTCCTGTTACCTGGTAGCTTCATCCTTAGCATCTTTTTCCCAATATACTCAGCATCCCTCCTCAGCACATGTCCAAACCAACATAATCTAGCCTCTCTGGCTTTGTCTCCAAACCTTCCAAACTGGGCTGACCCTCTAATATACTTATTCCTAATCCTGTCCACCCTCGTCACACCGAGTGCAAATCTTAACATCTTTAACTCTGCCACATCCAGCTCAAACTCCTGCCTTTTTGTCAATGCCACTGTCTCCAACCCATATAACATAGCTGGTCTCACTACCCTCTTGTAGACCTTCCCTTTCACTCTTACAGGTACTCATCTGTCACAAATCACTCCTGACACTATTCTTCACCCACTCCATCCTGCCTGTACTCTCTTCCACACTCACCGTTACTCTGAACTATTGACCCCAAGTATTTAAACTCATCCACCTTCGCCACCTCTACTCCTTGCATCCTCACCATTCCTCTATCCTCCCTCTCATTCACACACATATATTCTGTCTTAGTCCTGCTGACCTTCATTCCTCTTCTCTCTAGAGCATATTTCCATCTCTCCAGGGTCTCCTCCACCTGTTCCCTACTCTCACTACAGATCACAATGTCATCTGCAAACATCATAGTCCACTGGGACTCCTGTCTGATCTCGTCTGTCAACCTGTCCATCACCATTGCAAATAAGAAAGGGCTCAGAGCTGATCCTTGATGTAACCCCACCTCCACCTTAAACGCATCCATCACTCCCACAGCAGACCTCACCGCTGTCATACTACCTTCGTACGTATCCTGTACCACTCTTACATACTTCTCTGACACTCCCGACTTCCTCATACAATACCACAACTCCTCTCTAGGCACCCTGTCATATGCTTTCTCTAAGTCTACAAAAACACAATGCAACTCCTTCTGACGTTCTCTGTACTTCTCCATCAACACTCTCAGAGCAAACATTGCATCTGTAGTGCTCTTTCCCAGCATGAAACCATACTGCTGATCACTAATCATCACGTCCCTTCTTAACCTTGTTTCCACTACTCTTTCCCATAACTTCATGCTGTGACTGATCAATTTAATCCCTCTGTAGTTACTACAGCTCTGCACATCACCCTTATTCTTAAAAATCAGTACCAAAACACTTTTTCTCCATTCCTCAGGCATCCTCTCAGTTTCCAAGATTTCATTAAACAATCTGGTTAAAAACTCCACTCCCATTTCACCTAAACACCTCCATGCTTCCACAGGTATGTCTGGACCAACAGCCTTTCCATTCTTCATCCTCTTCATAGCTATCTTTACTTCCTCCTTGCTAATCCATTGTACTTCATGATTCACTATCCCTATATCATCCAACCTTCTCTCCCTCTCATTCTCTTCATTCATCAACCCCTCAAATACTCTCTCCTTCTCCTCAACACACTCTCC
>NC_056744.1:1400271780-1400314280 GCF_019279795.1 Protopterus annectens
GAAATGACATGAAGCTGTCTCATGTTCCACAACACTGAAATGTCCTGTTCTGGTTTTATCAGGTATAAAATAATATCATCTGCAAATACCGACAACTTTTCTTGACTACCATACCAATTATATCCTTGAATTTCTGAGTCCCTTATTTTCTTTGCCAGTGGTCCTAAATATAACACAAATAGCAAATGGAAAAGAGGACACCCCTGCCTGGTGGAAAATGGAATAAATTAGGTTAACTTTATCAAAATAGCTGAAATTAATTTTTTTATAGCTATGCAATAAAATATGGTATTGTTCATTTTTTATGCAGCTATAGACTGAGTCTGTGCTGAGAAGCTTTATGTATTGTCTAGAGGGAAGTAATTACTAGTTTTAAAATATGAATGCAATTGTTTTATGACTTTCAGCATCTGCCAAAGATCTGGGGTCTATGTATTTTCATAGGTAGATGGTAAATATTGCCAATCTTCCAGCAGTGGGGGTTTCACATAGATAGAGTCATATGACAAGAAATGATGTCATTCTGCAAGCTGTCCTGGCAGTCATATTTGCAATATTAATTTGAGGAGTCTCTTAGTGAGAGAGTGCATTCTGTATTCAGTCTTTGACCTGACAAGAACCATTCACCACATCTGCCTTGCTCAGATGAAGTAAGTTTCTAGGGAACAGTGCAATTCTCTTGGATATAGTCAGGAATATATTAAAGCTTGGTTTAAATATTTTTTCTTTATTTATTTGAGACTGTCCTCCAGTGTTGTTTTAAATAATTCCTGTGATTTTGAACTGTGAATATATACTGAGTATTTTCTTGTTTTATTATGTATTATTAAATATATTTAAACATTTTATTGTGGCTGATCTATGTAGAGATATTTGAGAGTACTTGCATATTTGTTTGGTGACACTGTGTGGTGGGGCACTCCTAATAGCCTTGCTTTTGGTCAAACTACCATTTGTATTAATATTAATATTGCACAGTAAGATTGGACAGCCTTTGTTAAGGGCCTTAAAGTAGCTCATAAGGAGTTGACTGATGGCAGTGATAACTACCTTGTAGTCTGGCCAAAATGGGGCACAGATAGTAAACCTGTGCCAGCCTTTCCCAGTTGTGTGTGTGTCTGTGTGTGTGTGTGTGTGTGTGTGTGTGTGTGTGTGTCTGTGTGTGTGTGTGTGTGTGTGTGTGTGTGTGTGTGTGTGTGTGTCTGTGTGTGTGTGTGTGTGTGTGTGTGTGTGTGTGTAAATCAAACCTCAAAGAGTGTATGTGTCAGCTATTTGGGCATGGACACAAAGCACTGGTTGGACAGAGAGGGTGCTGGAGGTCTTGGCTTGGCCACTCAGCTGGGATCTCAACTCTATAGCTGTGCCAGTGGGGAGTCTTATTGGAGATCTGGAGAAAGAGGGAGAAACCAGCCCCAGACTGAGTGTGGCCTCTGTGTGCTTTTAAGGGAAATTGCACTTGATGCAGAGAGCTGCATCTGGAAATAGTGTGTGTGTACTTGTCATCCTCCCAGTGTATGTCCCCCACTGTTGCCAGTGGTGAGGATTGAGACTGCTTGATTACTGGTCCAGTGGAGGGTCATCACATGTATAATGAAGGTTACCCATACTAAGACACGTATAAGCTGCGGTGGTGCAACAGTAGCATTGTTGCCTCACAGCAAGAGGTTCTCCCGTTTGATTCTCGGCGGGAGCGCCTTCTGTGTGGAGTCTGCATGTCCTTCCCATGGTCGAGTAGCATTCGAAAGACGTGCATAGAATGGGCGTGCCTTCGTTGAAGGTTGGGCACCGAGCTGGCACCTCCGCACCTGTAAAAAATCTACTGCCAATCATTAGTGGACCGGAGTTTTGCTGTGGCGATCCCTAACTGGGAAAAGCCGAAAGAAGAGCAACAACATCCATACTAAGACACGTGGCACAGCCTGTGCTTCTACTTCCACTAAGTGTTGTCTGCTTTTGTCTTATCTTTATTCTTCTCCAGGATTAGGAAAACAATTGAATGCTTTCAGAAAACATTATCTCCTAGCCACTGAATGAAAGAAGTATTCGGTTTTTATTGCCCCCTTTTTCAGATTGTCTCTGTAGAAGCATGAGAACCATTTACGTAATTGCCTGCACTACAAGCACTTCTTTTGTTTTTGTTTATTTTATTTTGCTAGAGGAAAATGTTTCATTATATTCAGTGTGCTTTTATTTGCTTCTCCTTAAAATTTCCTATTAGATCTAGCCAAGGACCTTAATCCAGCCATTCCCCTGCACAAAGGTAAGAAAAAGCATATTGAATTTTCTTGTGTCATGATCTTTTGTCCAGACTTTTCTTTCCTTTTCACATTGCAGTGTCTACATTTCTTAAAACTGAACAAGAAAGAAAGAAGAAGAAGGAAAAATAAAACGGGGCACCTCTTTACTTTAGTATCCCTATCACACAAAAAAAAAATCTGAGAAAGCTTTATTTTGTAGCATGGAATTTATGTCCTGCATTACAAAAGTACTACTGTTAATAACACAATTTTGTTTTAGCACTTTCCTTCCTCTTCCTCCTCCTAAATGTTTTTTTAAATATTAATGACATGAAGTAGAGCATATCCTTTTGAGTTTTGTACAAGTTTAATAAAGTCAAAGAAGTCCAATATTTCCAGGTTTTCTTTTTCTGTCATGTATCACAAATATAATTAATGTTTATAGGTTCATAGGTTGGCACTAGGCTATCGGCCCTAGGGCCTATACAAGCCTAGCCATAACAATTCCCTGGATATTTCTTCCCACAATATATACTTCCCTGGACCCTTGTCTAGCAGGTCAACTGACGTGATCCTCGGGGTGAATTTCCTATCTCCCATCCAATCGTCAAGGTTCCTTTTGAAGAGGGCCAAGGAGGCACTCTCTGCTTGACATGTATTGGCAGTCTATTCCAGAGTATGGGGAGTCTTTGGGTCAGGAACCTATCCCTCCAGCATGTTTTGTTCATTGTGATGACAAGGTTTAGATCCCTGGAGCATGTGGCTCTGAGAGATTGGGATTTTTTAAGTGGAGCATGTCCAACAGCTCAGGGTTTGACATGACCTTGTATGTTAAGTAAAGATCACCTCTGAGTAGACGATATGCCACAGAGTATAGCTGGTGTTTTTTTTAGATGGTCAGCATAGGGCATCTGCTTTAGGCATGTGATTCTTTTAGTGAGGTATTTCTGCGGCCTTTCCAGCTGTTGCAGATGTCTTATGAGGTACATCCCAAACGGGGCATTGCACTCTATAATGGGTTTAATGAGGAATGAGTACAGTGGGACAATGACCTCCTTTTTTCTGGATGAAACGCCCTTAGTGATGAGGTGTGCCACATAGAAGGATTTCCTGACTATTGTGGCAATGTGGTTATCGAAGATGAGACCACTGTCCACTTGTGTCCCTAAGTCTGTCATCACTGTTTTGTAATCTCACATTTATTTGCCAATTTCCGAGTTGCTGGTTTTCTTCCTGTTGATCTTCATCTCCCAAATCCAGTCTTTGCTTCATTTCCAGTTTACTCATGGTTCTAGTTGGCTCTTGTGCTTTTTTTGTCTCTTGAGCATTTTTCTTTGAAACATTAGAAAAGGTTTTGCTAGCATAGTCTCTCTATTGACTTTATTATCAGAAGAACAAGAAGCAGAATCCTTATTCTGTTTGATAGCTCACGTTTTGTTGGACAAACTTTTGTATTTCCTCCTTAGTATGCTCTGCACTGAAAAACGATTTTGACCCTCCAGCAAAGAATATTCCGAAAATAGCTACATATTAGCTTGAATCTCACACCTGCTTCTCGACATTTTCTGATTAGTGGAATATACTTACTCCTCTTCTGCCTGGTGTATAGTGAGTAATCATTTTCCACAAACACTCTACTGCTGTACTTCTGCTTCAGTTTTGTCAAATCAGCTGTTTCTGCTAGTAGGATTCCATCTTTAGACAAATGACCAAAAACAAAACACCAAGTGAGTAAAGGATAACCAGACAAAATTATTGGCAAAGAGCAGACCAGAAATGTAAAATTAAAAGTAAAAAACTTTAACATGAAAAGTTAAGCGCTTTTATATCTGCTTTCCAGGACTTCATCAGAACTGAAAATCCTTGAAAGATCTTAAATATATATAGCAAGGTCTCAATGGAAACCACCAATCAATGACAAGAACATATTCAAAATTCAAATGCATAAATTAACAGCACACAAACTCCTCCTACTGCACCCACCACTGTCAGGCCCTTAAACACCTTTCCTGGCTTGAACTCCCTGACACCTTAGCTCTAAATTAACTTCTTCTAACTCACCAAATACTGTACCAACCTGACAAAACTCCAGCCTTACAAGACCTGGTCATCCTCTACTCCGATAACCGTGAACTTAGATCCACCAACAAGGCACTAATCACAATCTCAAAAAGCCATTACAGCTCTGGTGACTCCCTGTATTCTAGCAACATTGCCCAGACTTGGAACTCCCTACCACTACAAATCAGGGTGCAATCTAATAAAACCTTCTTCAAAAAACAGCTTATTTCCCACCTAAACATCTCCTGGACATGCAATTGCCTAGCATCTGGCTGACATATTCTAATTCCTTTCCCCTACCTACTATCCAACCTCTTTAAAACTCCCACAGATGCACTATATAGTATCACACGTTACTTACCAACTCACTGTCACCTACTCCCCACTGCCCCATCTATACCCACTAACTCTTCCCCTAGACTACGCTAAAAAGCTTTCCCTTAAAATGCCAATGCACCTCATATGAACTTGTCTATATTCTCCTCCTTTTTTAGTTTTTCCTTTCTTGTCTTATCTTCAGTACATCTTCAAGATTATCTCTACTAAACATACTGTATGAACAACAATCAAATGTTACTACCTGCTATACTTTAAATTGTATGTCTAAACCACTATGCTTATGTAAATATTTAATGCAATCATATGTTATTGTCTACTATATTTTTATAACTGAACGTGTAAATATCTTATGTATAGTATTTTAGCAATTGTTCTTTAGCTTTTCTCCCCGGGCTTCCTCTGAAAACAGACAGCTCTGTCCATTCGGTCCTTCCCGGTAAACAAATGTAAAATAAATAAATAATTTACTGCACAAGCCATTTTGTGCCTATACAAAGCATTGGTCTCTTTTTTATTCTGTATATCATAGTGATGTTTGTAAATATGTTTATTAAGGGAACATTCAATCTTCAATATATAAAAGGAGTGGCAAAGTCACAAAATGCCAAGTAAACCACTCCTGAGGTCCTGCAATTATATCCCTGAAGGAATTTTATGTTTCTGGTCTGCTCCTTGACAATTTTATTTAGTTATAGGATTCCATCTTTACTATTAAAGGTCCAGGTTGCTTTCTCATGGCCAGGTTTGGAGCATACACACTGTGTGCCTTTTAAATTAACAAGTCCTGCTGTGGAATACCACTCCAGTTCCTTATTCGTGCTTTCATAAAATTAATACAGTCTGTTTCTTGCAGCTTATCTGGTACAGCAGAAAATCTCAGGTTTTCCCTATGTGCTATGTCCTTTAGTTCTATTATTTTTGAAACATCTCATCTTGTGCAGTCTCATATTCTCAACCATCCTTTTTTTCATTTGGCCTCTGATTTATGCAGTTTTATCACCTCATCTGAATACCTGTTTAAAGCTTCTTCCATTTTTTCAGCCTTTTGTTATTTGTGTTGGTGTATTCCGTCAGTGTTTTGTTTACTTTAATCAGCTCTGAGCACATTTGCCTTATTTATCCCTCATGATTACTGGAAGTCATGTCTTGTACCAAAGCTTGAGTTTGCAATGCTCTTTTCTGAACAGCTGCAGGATTATTCCCAGTCAGTGTTTTCTCCTCACCTTTTGTGATTTTTTTTTTCAGGTTCTCTGAATTTCTTTTTGGGTGGCATCTAGGCAGTGCACTTACTAGCCAGTTATTAAAATTTACCCACAAAGGCAAGTGCACTGTTTTCCAAATTTCTCTTTTCACACTGGAAAAGCTGAAATAAAGCTGTTAGTGTGCAACCATCTTGGAAGAACTCTGGCAAATGCACTTTATCTTTAGAAAAAGCAGGAGCAAACTACATAGGAAAAATGAGAATTGAGGGAACAATACATACAGGGGAGGAATGAGGTTTAAAAGAAGGCGGGACTTAAATGAGCTATGTAATGTTTGACTGAAAATGATTGGGTAGATTTTAAGTGATGTATAATGTTTGCAACTGGGAGTGTATTAGTATGGTTTGTGATGTAAAATGCTTGCAACTAGGATTGTGTCAGTGTGGTTTGTTTTCATTTATATAACTGTATGATTCCTTATGTCATAAGTGATCGTTTAATATCGATGTTTCTTGTTTAAAAAAAGGGTCAGGAATTAAATAATTTGTAATGTTGCTTAGGTTATATGATATATAGCAATATACATGAAGCATAATGTTTGTTAATTTTAACTTGTTAATACAGTGTGATTACTTTTATATAAATGTAAATGTGACAATGCCACAAGTGATAATTCAGTAAAGGTGTTTAAAAAACTATGAAAAAGAAAAGTGGCAAGGTCCTTCTAAAGAAGAGTTAAACCAAGGCCCTACCTGCTGAAGCTGGTGATTGCTCATGTGAATGTAAAAGATCTTATGTCACTCGTCAAAAAGAGTAGAGGAATTTCCCTAGTACCCTGGCCAAATTTCAACTAGGCATTATGAACACCACCTTGGGTCTGCCCTAGAAAAATAATCAGAAGACAATTCTGAGGGTGCTTCTAAGTATGTAGGTAAGAAATGACAAGGTGTAGTAGGACTGAAAATGAACACCTTATCTTTTGTTGTATGTATTTATTGATTGATTGATTTTCATTTGTTAATCAGGTTAGAACACAAATCCCATTGGACCATTTTCATGCTCATCTCAGAATAATTTAATAGAAGACGACAAAGTTGACATTTTCAAATGGATGCTTGCATGATTGCTAATGAGTATCTGTGAATGTTTTATAGCCAAGATGTCAGAACTAAAATTTAACATACACGTATAACCGAAAAACAACTAAGTTAATTTAAAACTGCAAGGCAAGTAACATAACGGTCAGAATGCAACATACACAAGTAAATATTTAATATGTACAGCATATGTATGTGTGCATATATTATATACACACACACACACACACTCGCATATATGGTTATCAGACTGTATGTTGACACCTGTTTGGTTGAAACCATTTGGTCAGTGCAGACAGATTGTCGACAGGTGTACAAGATTTACAATCCATGGGTAGGGGAATATTCCCTTTCCCCAAGGATTGTGTGATCTCGGAGCTAGTATATATAATTAGTGGGGTGGTGTGGGGAGTGGCCCCTACAAAAATGCTTGATGTTGGTTTAGTGCATTCAAGGGTAATCCCTGTGGCATGTGCGGAATGTAGTGATATGTGTTCATTCAACATTTTGTTGTCAGTCTCCTGCATGTCAGCATCGTGCCCATTCATTTGGGAATTCGACACCCATGTATGTTTATACATGCACACACACACACACACACACACACACACACACACACATATATATATATATATATATATATATATATATATATATATATATGGATCTAGGACATTTCACCAAAGGTCAAATTAGTATGCACTTTTTTCACTGAAAGCTCAATTCACAGAAAACACAATTCACCGAAACACATTTCACCGAACGTTGTATATGGCCTCATCCCCACTGTAGTGCGACCCTGAAGTTAGTATATATAGTAGGGGGTTTGCCCCCCACATATTTTAAATGTTTTGAACTATATACATGCATACTTGCAATTGCAATATATTACTCTTATCCAAACATGATATATACTTAACATGTGTGGGGGTTGCCCCCCACACCCACCCTACTATATATACCAACTCCAGGGTCGCACTACAGTGGGGACAAGGCCATATATAATCTTTGGTGAAATGTGTTTCGGTGAATTGTGCTTTCGGTGATTTGTGTTCGGTCATTTGAGTTTCGGTGAAGTGTGCTTTCGGTGAAATGTCCTAGATCCATGATGGGGTTGGGAGGGTGGCCTAATGGTTAAGGTGTTTGCCTTACAAACACAAGATGCAGGGTTTGAGTCTCA
Source organism: Protopterus annectens (assembly GCF_019279795.1). Classification (NCBI taxonomy): domain Eukaryota; kingdom Metazoa; phylum Chordata; order Ceratodontiformes; family Protopteridae; genus Protopterus; species Protopterus annectens. Next base: position 1,400,279,897 of record NC_056744.1, read on the forward strand.
CAAGGGATAATTGGCTAGGCTTAAAATGGCTCGCAAGGGCAGTTAGCTTAGTACTAATCTATGAACCTATATATATATATATATATATATATATATATATATATATATATATTAGCCAAATAGGTATGGGTTCTAGTGACCTGGTCGAATGAGTACTAGGTCAACAGCTGCATAGTCGAATGTATATCTACAGATGTGCGAAATTTCTTTGAGGTTGGGAAATTTGCCATACCCCGTGTTTGTGCAATTTTGGAGTTAGTATATATAAGTAGCAGGGGGGTGCATATTGTATATAGTAGTTAAAAATCGCATGTGCTATGTCAGCTTTGATATTTTGCCTGTCAACAATGGGTATTTTTACTTATGTATGTATATATATATATATATATATATATATATATATATATATATATATTTACAGTTAGATAAATATAATTAGGTGAACAGGGGAGATAAGGTGGAAAACATAGTTCTCAACTGTCCAGATTTTCTCAGAATGTCTAGACGTTTGCGTCATATTTTTGCTCTGTTCTATAAAATTTGTGGTTTTCTAGAATTTTTTGGTAAATCAATGAGGACTGATCACTAAATAATGACAGGCATTTAAGTTTCAGGCTTCATAGCCTTCAGAAAATACACAATAACGTTTATTCTAGCAACTTTCTAAGTTTATAAGGGCAGTATTTAAAATTTCATCCTATTTTGGGGGCTTTGTCCCCCAGTTATTTTTGGCTTTCTCCAGATTTTTTGTGCAAAGAGATTGAGAGCTATGGTGAAAAGGAAGAACACATTTAAGAGTGAAAGAAAGGTGGGAAAGATGAGAAAGGAAGGGACGGGAGAAACTTCATGTGTATATAGAGCACAGTATGATTAAAATAACAGCTTATAGGTTCATAGGTTCATAGGTTCATACTAGGCTATCTGCCCGAGGGCATTTACAAGCCTAGCCCATAGTTTTGTGATTACGCCAGATTTAGTATGGGGAACTATACCCATTATTTTGCTGTGCCTCTGTTGAGCAGTGACACTGAGGTAATCCCTGGGGTATATCTGCGATCTCCCATCCATTGGTCAAGATTTCTCTTGAACAAGGCCAGCGAGGTGCTCTGCCTCACATATACCGGGATTTTATTCCACAGCATAGGGAGTATAGGTTCATAGGAAAAAGGAAACAGCATCAGAAAGGAGTGAAGACATATGATCAAGAAAAGGGTGAATAAACATAGCTTAGGACCAGAAGATTGCTAAATAATGAAATACAATAAAAGACAGCCACAAAATATTGTTAAAGCAATGTAACCCCCCCCCCCCCCCATGGTTAATGACCCAGCATTACATTGTGCTACTAGAAATAACTATCTAACTGTCCTGTCTAATTAGCTAAATGGCCTTTCAAATGATGGTAAACTATAACTGTACAAATAAACATCCATTTAGCAAAACAACAAAACACTATTGCTTTACAACCAATATAAATGGCAATTTAGAAGCAACAAGCATAAAAAATGACTAATTGCACTGCAGCACAATATGTAACACTTAAACTCCACCCCCAGATAATATATTCTTACTGTTGAAAATCTTAATAAAATGTTAGAGTAAAAATTGCAGAGTACTTAAAATGTACTGTATGGCAAAAAATACACCTTTTCCATGTAATGCATGTATAGGAGCACTCATGATGACATGCTCATTGCATAGTAGAGACAATACTACTGAACCATTTCATTGCACAGAGGCGAATGAGATAAGTACAGATGTAAAGCTGAGCAATTTACAAATGTCAAATGTCACTTTTTAAATTATCAGTGTTAGCAATAATCACCAATAGGCCAGTCATTCATGCAGGTTTATGCAGTCCTGGTAATGACCATCAGTAAGAGTGAAGCATATTTGTGTTTATAGCTTTAAGGCTAATGAGCTAGTTACAGTAAATAGCATATCATGTGGTGCACTTTTGCTACTAGAGGATTCAGTTTCAGTATAGACCTCATGGAGAGTAGACCACATCTCCTTTCTCCGTGTGTTACTTATTAACAATAGCAAATGAACACACACAATTAAAACTGTGTGCTCTAAAAACTTTACTTTCTTTTGTTAGACCTACATAAAATATTGGACTAAGTCTTCCTGGTACTGTCAGTGACTTCTTGACCAGATATTATCCTCTTCTAGGACATCAATGCCATTGCTAAAACAAAAGTAGATGCACTGTGATGAACTATCTGCACTCCTCTCCAAGCTACCTGAGCACACTGAAGTTTATATGGGTGGTGTCATTGACCTCTGGCCCTTACTTTTTCCCCTTACCAGAACATCAGTCACACTGCTGAAACAAGGTCGCTGCCCTGTGCTAGGCTTTCTGCTGCACCCCTCTTCCCCCGGCTGCCTGAACACCCTCAAGTTAACATAAGCAATGTCTGTGACCACTGGCCTGGACACCTAGTGTGTATGTCCCTGGCACCTCCAGGTGCACCAGAAATGGTCCACTGGGAGAAGTCACTGGCTGAAACCCCAGACATGCTGGAGAGATTAGGTCTCTCATCTGGCTATAGATTGCCTGTGGTGTTCCCAAGCAGGTGCTGGAGAATGTTGCTGGCGATAAGGAAGTCTAACCTGCCTTGTTCAGCTTCCTACCATCTTGACTGCCACTAGGATAAGTAGTTTAGAAAAATAAATGAATGGATGGATAAAGAAAGGAAAGTTAGCGGATCATTAGAATGCTTAGAAACATGCAGTTTATGTAGGAAGTAAGGAGAATCCTATATTTATAGGAATTTGGTAAGTCTCTATATTTTCTTGCATTGTGTGTGTCATTCTGCAAAATGTATTGAAGGACATGGGCAGGAAACAAAGAAGGTAGATTGGGAACAATGCAAAAACCTTAAAGTATTTTAAGAGACTATGCAGATTATGACTGTGTGCCATCTTTCAAGAAAAGAATTGCACAAAAAGAGGACATAATCAGAACTCTGTAAGTCCAAGAAAGTGAGAAGTATATTTTTTCACACACAACATCAAACTAAGGTCAAAAGATTGACAAAATTCAAGAATAAATGAGCCAGACATAACTGAATTATTTTGGGGGCGTAATATATTGGTTAAATGTGATGTACAATTTATTGAGTGAGAAAGTAAACAGGTTAGGTCAGCTGAAGTGGTTGTCATCTGTTTTCCTAATCTGTGTTTATATTGTTATCAATGATCAATTCAACAGAATTTTTTGATTGTTTGACTAACAGATTATGTACTAAGAACAAAGCTTGCGCTCAGTTTTAGAAAGAGCAGAACAATATAGGTTTTATGAGCAAGGCAGAATAGAAATCCCATTTATTAAACCTCTAGCAACTTCTAATGACATAAAAGATAGGCAGCTGATATTCATTGGACACCAGTTCTGCTTTACTTATGTTTTGCTAATCTAAATGCTGTTAGACATAAATCAATGAAACTGATAATGGTTGTAATGCATTTCACAAGAATAGCTTTTATTTGCTTTTCTAACTGATATTTGATTGTATTTCTGTTATGGTAGACTTGAAGTAGCATTACAGCAAAATGAAATTATGGATGCATTTTTTGATGATTGGAAGGCACTTACTGAAGAAGAAGGCACGTTCGGTGGGAAATCCGACACACATCTAAAGGAATATCAGTCTTTTACAGACTTGCACGGCAGCAAGGAACGAACTGTCAGTCATATAGGATGGCATCCAACAGTACATGGTAATTTTATCATGTTTTTGAATTGCAACTTATATCTTATTTAGAGGCATGAATGACTTTGCTTGAAGTGCACTAAAAACATCAATGCTAAAATGTCCTTCAGATGTATCTGCAACATATTTTCCTGTCTGTGCTCATTGTTTCTCTGTTTAAATATATTTCTTTCATTTTTTCATAGTCATTTCCTGAGAGTAGGAGTGAAAACTGCAGAGCATAATTTTAGATTGGTACAAGAAATAAAGGATTCTCTTCATAATTGCCATGGTTAGATTATTCCGTGCGAACTGTATGGTTAGCTTATGCCGGTGCATTTTTCTTGACCATATTCTCTGGCTTAAATGTGGATGCTAGCTGTGCTGAATTCTTTCAGTATTTTGTATGTTTCCTTCTAAGTTTCAGTGGTGGCATTTTTTTCCAGAGAGTAAGAACACTGGATTTGATTTCTGTGAATGGAGTTGTTTTTTCTTTATCACATTTGAAAATGTAGTTTTCCTTTAAATTGACATGGCATATCTGCACATTTAACTAAACTCTGAGACAATGTACTACAGTTCCTGTTTCAGTGTTGTAAAAGCTGTAATACTAAATTTCTATCTTAACTTAGCATTAATATTCCAAAATTGATCTTTCATCTTTATGAGTAAAAAACAAAAAAAAAAACTCCTACTTGGGAGCTAGCATTCTTTGTAGTAATAAAGTTGGACAAAACAACACTTTGATGAGCAGATTTTGGGGCAAGGGCTAATCTCCCATTCCCACAATGTGCTGCAGCAGCCTCAAAGAAAACTGTATTAATCAGGGGGTGAGAGGAGAGCGAAGTCTCACATGTGGAATATGCCAGGGTTCTTTAGACCCTCTCAAAAAGCATTAATTTTAGTTCCATTTCAAACACTATATTATTTAAGACTGCATTTGTAATATTTGCTTTGGAATAATGATTATTTAAATGTGATCAGATGAACAGTCTTTTATCTTTGAATAATTCTTACTCTCACTCATGAAAACCATATTGGAAAACAAAAACATACCTCCTGCAAGGGAACGTAAATAAAGAACAGCCATTTTATTTACAGATTGATAGATTGTTACTAGGCTAATGACCCAGGAGAGTCTTTGTAAGCCTAGTCATGTTTTCCCAAAAGAATAATGATGTCCTGTATCCAAAGAGGACATTGAAGATTAGGCATTTATAAGCTACCTCTGTCCATAAGGGGCATGGGTGCCAGGCCCAGTGTAAATTTCCTATTCCCCATCTATTAGTCTAGGTTGCGCTTAAACTGGGTAATAGATAAACTCAGCTTCACATGGATAGGAAGTCTCTTTCATTGGAGGGGGCAGTCTCTGGGACACATATCTGTCTTTTCAGCATGTTCTGCTTAAGTCAAAGACATAGTTCAGTTCTCTAGACCTTGTTTTTCCGGTACTCTTTGGCTTATGAATATGTAAGAGATTCATGAGTGTGAGGTTTGCGAATGCCTTTTAAATCAGGCATAGATCATCACTCAGCAGTCTGTAGGAGACTGAGTAGATGGACAGGGTGTTAAGGCGCTCTGCATAGGGCAGGTTTGATACACCTTGAGGGACTCCGCTAGTAACTGACCTCTTTCTGGAGGTGGCCTCACCTATTTTGACCTCCTCTGTCTTATTAGTGAGCCAATTGGATATCCAGTGGATGATGAAAGGATTTATACCCAATGTAGTGACCTTGTCTATAATGCCTGAGTGGGGTATTGTATCAAAAGCCTTGGCCAGATCAAGGTAAGCTGTATACACAGTCTTACCTTCATCCAGTGCTTTGGTGACCCTGTTAGAAAAGTCCACCAGATTTAACAGGCATGGCCTTCCTTTAACAAAGCTGAACTGCGATGGATCCAGTGTTTGCAGGTTACCCATGTCCCCATTTATCATGTCAATGATGATTCTTTCCATTGCCTTACATATGAGTCTGGTAAGACTTATAGGTTTGTGGTTGCATGGATCAGTGGCCGTACCTTCTTTGTGCAGGGGAATGAATGTAGCCATCTTCCCTTCCTTGACTACAAAACCTGATTGAAGGCTTCAGTTGAAAAGTGATTCAAGTTGACCAGACAGTCATATTTCATGCTATTTATTAAACATCCTGGGAGGTTGTTGGGGTCCAATGATGCAATGTTTTTGGCCTTAAAGTGCATTGGTGACCTGTTCCCTGGTAATGGTTGGGAGGATTGTGGTATGTGATATTTCCTTTCAAACTATCAGGAGGAAGAAATGTGATCTGAACCTGTCAGCCAAAAGGTTGGCAGTGGCCTCCAGTACAGTGTGGGTGATGCCTTTTACAGTAAGCTCTGCACATTGTTGTGCATTTCTCCTGAGGTTACGGACATAGCTGTAGAGAAAGCTTATGGTTGTCTTTTGCCTAAGAAGTGATTTTCTTTCTTCATATTATCCTTTGAAGTATTAATTAACCACCTTAGCTGCCTGTTTAGATTGTCAGGGGCTTTTAGTATGTATGTATGGCTTTGTTCCTTCTACTCTTGGACAAGATTTTTTTTTCTTTTGTTGCATAACTGATTGAAATTGAGATTCCACCAGGATGACTTGTCTTTTGAGTTTGTCTTATTCTTTGTATGAGTGGGCACAGCTCACTGTAACAAGCTATCAGTATGGCTGTACACAGATTTTGTAAACAGCTGAGCATATGCTTTGGTGTTTACTGGGTTTGGGGTTACTTGGAATTTAGCCAAGGTGTCCCATAATACAAAGAGGTTAGCCTTGTAATGGTTTGTAAAGGTTTTTGGTCTCAATGGATCCCCATATTTAATTTTTTATTTCAAATAATACTGCCTTATGGTCAGATCTGATGAGTGAAGACATTAGATTGGGTGGGGAACATCAGCCCACCCCCCCTTCCATGTTCCAAGGATGTTTATTTCCCTGGTAGGAAAATGGACCAACTATTCTAGGATGTTGGTATTAACTATGCTTAGGAATCGCTAGGGTTGTGCATTAGAAGTGGCGTAGGATTCCAAATCTGCAGAGGGGTAGTTGAGATCCCCCAAGAATATTGTATTGGGTTGAATGGTGAGGGACTCTAGTACATTGAGAAAGGCAGTATGGGTTTCTTTGGACATAGAGGGGGGACCCTGTTTACGGTGAGTTGCAAATGTGTGAGCTGCAGTGGGTCATACACTTTAACCGGTCTGGATGTGAGGTTGGTTTTAATACAGATTGAGATTCCTTCACCTTTAGTTCCCTGCTGTGCAGTAGCTGGTCTAAAGGTGTGAAAGGCATTATAATCTTGCATTGCTGGGATCTACTCTCCTCAAGTTTAAACCATGTCTGCATTACTACAAATATGTCTACACTCTCCAGGGAGAGGAAGGCTTGCAGGGAGTTGAGTTTCTTGCTAAGACTTCTAGAATTGTATTGTTTAATCCTTGTTGAAACTGTACCTGCACACCCCCCTTGACATGTATGTGTATAGGTTCCTGTTGTATTTTCAATACTTATGAGTCAAGGTCCCAAAACTCTGTGGAGTTAAGTGTAATCACAAGGAAATCTGCACAAAGTTCAAACTTGCTATGTCTTAGAGAATTCCCCCTTCACCAAAATACAATGATCATGAAGTTTATAGCATGGGGAAGTGAAGGTTGTGAGAAAAAGACCCCCTCCCTGCAAACATTGATTCTGATGTATAACAGCAGTTTCACAATTTTCTGGCTTTCTTGCAAAATCATGTTTCATTTCTCAGGTTTTTGGGATACTCTTTTGAGTCTCAAACTTCTGATAGTATGCCATACATTTTATATATGGGAGCCAGAAATATGGTTGAATGTCTGTATGGTCGACAGCTGTTTTGTCAACACAATTTTGTTGACCGAACAGCTGATCAACAATTGTGTGACTTTGCAATGTTACTGGGGTTGGGGAATATACACATTCCTCAATAATGTGCATTCATATAGTTGGAATTTATAATTAGCTGGGGTTATGGGGGATGCAGAGGTCTTTGCTGCCCCCTGCAAAAATAATTAGAGTTGCCTTGTTGACCTTTTACTTTCATTTTGTTTGACATTATGGATAGTGTTTCTACTACTACTACAAAAACAAGATGCTTTCCCTAACATTTACAGAAGCAGACATAATGTAAAATCAACTGTATTGGAAGCTATACTAACAAAAAGTAAACAAAGTACAGTTTTGTAAGTTGCATTTGCACATAACAGTAGATGTTCAAATTTTTCCCTGCTGCAGTAGCCCTTAGGCCATAGCTCTCAACCAATCAGGGACAAATCACAAAAGAATCAGGACATTTTTTTAAATATTAGTAATATTAACCTGAGACTGTGACATATTAAGAGAATTTGAATTGATAATTATTATCTGGAGTAAAAGAAATTAATAACTAATTATTTTCATTATTTAAGTGTAATTCATCACCTTTTCTCCAAAAGTCATCAGTTTTAGGAGGTAGTTTTAGGAGAGAGCTAAAACTGAGTCAAAATTAGGGACATCAGTGAAAATCAGGGACAATTGGGAGGTATGCCTTAGGCTACATGGATTTTTTTCTTGGCTAGGAAACAACAACCAACTATCTTCAAAAGCCCCCCCAACCCCCCCCCAATCACTCTTACTGCTGATTGGCAAATCTGCAGGAGGGAAATCAGCACTCAGAGTGAAGCTTTCTTCAGTATAGTCCTGCTGTCTTGATAAGTTTATATTTATTTATTGACATTTAATTACCTGGAAAGTCAGACTGGTAGGAGCCCATTTTCACGTAAGGCCAGGTGAAAAAAGTTCCAAAGTATTACAGTACATTTTAAGAATAATAATTTTCCAGTCTTTACAAATAATACAAAAACAAATACAGTTTAAATATACCAAATTAGATGTAATATGAAAACATTGGTTAAGGGTAGATAAAAGTTATCAGACAATGATTTAATAGTCAGAGAAATTTTAGCCAATATATAGAAAAATTAAAGGTAAGTTAATATAATACAATCAAGAATTGATATACAAAGTGAGAGAAAAGCAAGCTTATGGTATATTTGGAGAAAACGCCAGGGCAGAGAAAATGATAGAAGCAAGGATGTGAGTGAAGAAGGGAGAATAAATGAGATGAAAGATATGAACAGGTATTTGTCCACATTTGGGGATATAGTTTATCCTGGTATTGAGCAAGACCAGAGCCAGCTTTTGGTTAGGAAGTCTTTCAGAATGGTTTTGAAGGATGAGAGGGAAAATATTGACCTGATGAATAGAGATAAGGAATTCCAGGCCTTAGCAATGTGGTATGAGTACAGACGATGCCCAGCAGATTTGAAAGGTTTGTAGAGAGACAGGAGTTTTTGGCCATTGAATCATAATGACCGACTAGGAACATAGTTGTGTAGAATGTCATTTAGTGCCAGACAAACAAATGGATTCTGGATAATTTTATAGGTGCTAAGAAGATGTGTATATATTAGTTGATGAAGTAGTTCTAACCAGTTTAGGCTTTTTAGCGCTATACAGTGGTGGGTTCTGAAGGAATTATTTGCTGCAAATAAGCAAGAAGAAGCTGTCAGTGTTCACAGGGGAAGCAGTCAGCTAAGAGCTTCATTTCTGGCAGTTAGGTCCCCGTTGGGGAACCCCTTGATTCAGAAGTTATTGTCCTTTTAAGAAAAATATCAGTTTATCTATTTTTTTTTTCTTTTTACTCGAAACAATATTGCCCATTTAAGAAACCTGGCAATTATTTTCTCACTATAAGAAGCTTCCTGTCAGACAGTGCTATTTTTGGCTTACAGTGTTTACTATGGTATTTGGGGCTAATTTTCTAAAAAACATTGTGAACTTCTTATGTAATTTTTGAGCTTTGTGCAGGGCAAAGAAGTTTTCAGAAGAATGAGTGAGAAATCATGTGTCACTGTAATGCTTATGTTTACTTTGTGACAAACTACCTGCCATTTTAAAATATTCTGTTAGTGGGTGAGTGCTTGAACAGTACGGACTGGGAATTTCTGTTTTAGTTTTTGTTTTTATAACCTAAGGAACTGGGGAATATGTTGTGAGTTTAAGTATGCTGCTTATGAACATGCAGTGGCAACCTACCTTCCTACCAACTCACTCCAGCAGTGCTTGCCACTTTTAGTTTCATAGGCAAGTAGTAGGCAATGAGTCTGAAAATTAGATGGGCCAGATAAAAGGCTTTCTGAACTACTGTGGAGGCATGATAGCTAAATGGTAAGGCGTTATCAACAAGAATACTTAGGTCCTGGGTGGTTATTCAACGTGAAAAGTCATAATAAACTTTATTATCATTTAGACCCACACCTCAGTGCAGGCTAAACAAAATTTCTTTGCTTTAACCTCTATCTGCAGACAAGTACATATAAATAAAACAGATATATATATAAAAACATTGGTGACCTTTGACATGATACTAGGACGTAATTACATTTTTGTATCACTGTCTATTAGCAGCACTTAGTATTGCACAGATTGATATATTGCACAGTTGACACTTGAGCCTTATGAGACTAGAGCACTTTCAGTTGTACAGAATTTAACTTGTTCTTTGAGTTATTGCACAAAAACATAAGAAGCTTTCAGTGAGCTATTATACAGGTGAGAAGAACCTAACAGTGAGTTGATTGCACTTTAAGGAAATAGATTCCCTTCAGACTATGTGACTACTCAATTTAGTAGTCTGATAGCCTGAGGAAAGAAGCTATTTCTGACTCTAGTCATTTTGCAACGTATACTTCTGTAGTGCTTGCCCTAAGTCAAGCAGAACAGTCCCTGAGCCAGGTGGGTTCAGTCTCTGGCAGTCTTTGTAGCTCTGTTGAAACATCATGCAGAGTGCAGATCCTGCATAGATGGAAGCATGGACCTGGTGATCCTCTCTGCCACCTTCATCATTCTTTGGAGAGCCTTATGGTCAGTAACCTTGCAGTTCCCATACCATACTGTGATATTGTATATGTGTATAATACCTGAACTGTTGAGATCATATTATTCTTCTTTTATGCAGTGTGGCTGTATGTACTCTGTACTAGTGTTTATTTCAGATATTTTACTCTACTGTAACTGTATTTTACTGTATATTGTGTGTTATTTTTCTTGTATACTATTTTAATACATGTGGAGCTTTTCTCCCCGGTCCTTCACTGAAAATGGGCTCATCTAGGCCCAATGAACTTTCCCAGTAAACAAATGCAATAAATAAATAAAATAAATAAATATTGCTTGTCAGGATGCTTTCAATGGTGCCTCTGTAGAAGGTTGTGAGGACTGAAGATGAGATTTTTGCTTTCTTCAACCTGCGTTGCCTCTTGACAGTGTGATTTGTGTCAGTGGACCATGTCAAGTCTTCTGCAATGTGCACCTTCAGGAATTTGGTGCTCTTCACCCTTTCTACTGTTTCTCCTTTGATTTTGAGAGGGGGGGGGGTCTGACTCATGTTTTTTCCTGAAGTCGACTATTACTTCTTTGGTTTTGTTTATGTTCAGAGTCAGGTTGTTGTTGTCACATCAGTAAATCAGATGCTTCATTTCCTCCCTGTATGCTGCTTCATCACCATTGCTGATTAAGCCTAGTACTGTAGGTTATTCTGCAAATTTGATGATGTGATTTGAGCTGTTCCTAGCTGCGCAGTCGGATCTATATCATATGAGCGAATCGCACAAATTGCGAACGCTCATAATATTGAATGAACCGGACCTCGAACTTTCTATTAGCCCCCCACACCCCTCGCTAAATATATAATCTGATGTTGTTAATCTTCTTCCCATTCATCACTGATGGGTTCGGAACCATGTTGGCCTAATACCAAGCTCATGTACACCAAAAACTCTCGAGCTAAGCTGCTACCCACAATGCCCTTCTTCCTGTTACATCAGATCTCATTTGCCGCATAGTCATATAGCAGTATTTCACAGAGCCCACAAGCTAAGTGTTTTTTTTTCTTGACACTTGTGTATTTTTGGATATTTTTCTCTTATATTTTACTCTTTTACTGTTATCATATTCTCCTAACTAGCTCTACCCATTGAGTAATTCTTTTACCATCGTAGGTATGCCCTCTCCTTACCCTTGGTGGTATCGCTTGATACCATCGTTGGTATCTTCTTTCCCTTTCTTCTTCCTTTTCTTACCTTTTTTAAGAGTTTAGTAGTTTTGTTAACTTTTTTGTGAGTGTATGGAAATGTTTGACAAAAAAGGGACTTCGGGGTTTAAACACTGCACCTCTTGCAATGATAAACTCCCAAACAGCGACTCTCACGACGACTGTGTTTATTGTCTGGGGGTTTCTCACCTCTCTGTTAAATCCCCTTGCCAAATTTGTCAAAGTTTCAGTCAGCGGACGCTGAATGAAAGGAAAAATAAATTAATTCTGAAAGGCTTTCTCATTTCTCCTTTCTCAAAGGCCCTTTCTGTGTCAGAGGTCTCAACCCCTCCAGTAAAGGACAAGAAACGTCCCCATTCTGATCCCTCTTCATCGGCTGGTGATAAGAGTAAGACACACAAACATAAGGCCCACAAATCTTCCTCGGAGCATAGAATTGCTACTTCGGCTCCAACTACTACTGTTCCGAGCTCTGCTCCAATTGCTACGTTGACCGAAGCCATGGATATTACTGGATTTTCAACATCGGCACCACCCTCAGCACCAACCTCTACGCCACCGACCTTGCCTTCCATTTCAGCTATGGCACCAACCTTACCTTCGGCAAGAGTTATGGCACCAACTTTGCCTTTGACCGCACCGAAAATGGTTCCGACTCATGCAATTCCTTTGGAACTGATAACATGGACTCCTAGTGCCTCTTCGGCACCGAGTCCCTTTTCTACTCCACTGATTCCCTTACCACCTGTCTCCAAATTAGAGACTACAGTGCCATTAGCTCAGGCATCATGGACCCGATACTCCCCTTCACTGGATCTGTTCCTAGGTCAGATGTACAGCCCCTTTCTGTATCGACCCATCTCCCCTTTGGGAGTGTCCATGAGGTCCACCAGGAGTTTGCCCGAATTTGATGTGGTGCACCTGTTGGATCAGCTGTTGACAGCCAGAGGGATACCAAATGTTCCTAAGACTCACCTCCCTCTGGAGTTTGGGTCTATCTCTCCCAGGAGTCCGACGTATACTCCTACTTCAGATCCACTGGTTCCAAAGCACATTGCTCCAATGTCCTTTGTGGAACCCTGCTCCTCGGCGCTGACAGTGACTGTCACTGAGGCTTTGAGGCCACCCCTTTGGTTTTTGGCTCCATCAGAACCATCCCTTCCTCAGTCTCATGGTTGGGTGGGCAGAGTTCTCGGTTCAGGGCATGGTTCCAAGTGTTTTATCGGTTCTGTCCTCGGACCCAGGGATAACATCTGCCCCGATCCTGCTTGAGGCTCCATCCCCGGGAGAGGGTCTGATGGAGTGGGGTGTTACCCCAGTTCTGAGGTTGTCCTTTTCGGTTCTGGGCTCCCACTCCTGGGTGGGCCTGCTTTCTGGGTGATGGAGAGGGTACTTGCTTTGGGAAGTGCTCCTCCGATGTCAGAATTTTACCCTGCTCCCTCTGAGCTGCAGCTATCATGAGCCACCTCCCCGGGACACTGGGAGGAGAAGCCTCAGGAAACCCCAGTTCGGGGTACCCATCCTTCCCGAGTCTTCCTCAGATATTCACACTGAGGAACTTTCTCAGAAGAAAGCCTGCAAGAGGAAGCACACTGACTCTCCTGAAGAGTCTTTGACAGAGGACATGGACTATGATGATTGGGAGGGGTCCCCACGGTCACCCCCAGATGATGTCCCTTTGAAGACACCCTGGAAATATTAAAACAGAGGGTTGTCTGGAAGCTATCTAACCCTTCCTCAGAGGAGTCCATCTTCCTGCAGGCTTTTTCACTCCCAGCCATCTACCTCTTGGGTGACCCCACCTGTCGATGAGTTAATCTAGGTCATCGTGCAGTGTGCTTGGTAGAACCCTGACTCTATTGAGGCCATTCCCCAGAGACGCGATAAGATTCTTTCCACCCATAAGAACATCCACACTGGTTTAGAGGTTTGCCAGTTGACGCTATGGTGGTGGCAGCAGCCACTAAAAAGGATCTAGCGGGAGAAAGTCCTACTTTTCACCCACCCAACAGAGAGTCCCGGGCTGTGGACAGGTTGGGGAAGCGAGTTTTTGCTTCAGCAACCTTTGCTTTCAGGTCCCTGATCTACTTGGCACATTTCATGAGGCTCCAAAGAGATTTGATTACCGAACTTTCTGGAGCCCTCGCGGATCAAGTTTCTGACAGGGCACAGGACAAGGTTGCCTCTCAACTTGCCACCCTTGAATCTATTTCCAATTCATCCATGAGGCTGCTCTCCCACACAACTGAAGGGGCGGCTAGAGCTGCGGGTGCTGGAATAGTCATGAGGCGTCATGCCTGCATGCACATCTGTGACTTTGCGGACTCCTTCAAGTTCTCCTTTTTGAACGTCCCTATTGAACCATCTTCCTTATTTGGTTGTAAAGTGAAGGACACACTGGCTTGGTGCAAGCAGGAATGGAAAGACTCTGTCTGCCATTGGCATACATTTTTCTGAGCCTCAACGTTCTTTTTCCAGGAACCAGAGGAGTGGAAAAATCTGGCACAAGAAATCTCAAGGTCCTTTCCGTAATGCACATGGCGAGGATTCCCCAGAGGCAGAGGGGGTTCCAGTGGTGGAAGATGCCCCTTTAGGGGCAGTGGGGGTCCCCAAAACCAAGACTCCAGGGATTCATTCTCTGGGCAGCCTTATCAATGCTCCTGAAGCATTGCCCAATTGCTTTCCTCTGGAAGCAGTCAGGGCTCATTTTTCTCTGCACCAAACTGCCTGGCGCTTTATTTCAAACGCTCGATGGGTGCAGAGAATAATCTTCAGAGGCTACTACATCCCTCTATCTTCCCATCTAAAACCTACAAAAAATCTTTCTGATGTTCCACCTAATCAAAGGGAAGAAGCGGCTTCAGAGATAAGAAAGCTGTGTCAAAAAAGAGTCATCCAAACAATCCCTCCAGACCAGTGCGGATCTGGGTTTTACTCAAGATTCTTTTTAGTGCCAAAAAAGACCGGGGACTGGAGACCCATCCTGGATCTCAGCCATTTAAATAAATCAGTGGTACAAACCAAGTTCCGCATGGTCATTATTCAATCCATTCTCCCATTTTTAAGGGAGGATGTTTTGATGTGCTCGATAGACCTCCGGGATGCGTGTTACCACATCAAAATCCGACAAATGCTCCAAGAGTCTCCTTCACTTCTGGCTAGGAGCCAATTATTACCAGTTCCAAGCCCAGCCATTGGGTCTCTCTACTGCCCCCAGAGTGTTCACGAAATGTCTAGCAGTGGTGACGGCTCATCTGAGACTTCAAAGATTCCAGTTGTTTCCATATTTAGACGATTGGCTCCTTTCCACCCCCCCCCCCCCACAAAGCGTCTTCTGACCATGGCCCTCCATTGCACACTTTCACTAGTGGAGTCCCTAGGCATCACTGTACATTGGAAGAAATCCAACTTACAACCTACCCAACAGCTGGAATTTATAGGGGCAGTTTTCGATACTTGAACTTGCCTAGTATCTCTACCGGCTCACAGGCTTCAGAGATTAAGATTGCAAGTACGTGTGATACTCTGTCAAAGAAAGTTGTCAGCAACGAAGTTCTCCAGGCTCTAGGGTCCATGGCTGCAGCCATTCCGATAGTTCCTCTGGCAAGGTTACACATGAGACTGTTACAATGGCTCCTATTGTCTCAGTGGTTGGCAAATCTTCACTCCCTAGTCTCACAGATCCTCATAACCAACTGTTGCAAGCAAGATCTCCTCTGGTGTATGAGGCCAGATGCAGAACTTTGGTGTCACCCTTTTCACTCAACCCAATGCCACTGTGACCACGGATGCTTCCCTGATACGGTGGGGAGGGCCATTTTCAGGGAAAGACAGTCCAAGGCATGTGGTTGACCTTAGAGGCCAACTGCATATCAATGTTCTGGATTAAGACCGGTGCTGTTAGCATTGCAAACATTACATCTTCTCCTTCCACTTGGGACAATTGCGATTCAGTCAGACAATATGTCAGTAGTCTGGTCCATCAACAAACAAGGAGGAACCATATCCTACCCCCTGTGTCGAGAGGCCATGAGAATTTGGCACTGTGCAATAGCTTCCGACCGCTTTCTTAGAGCAACACACATCCCGGGGAGTTCCAATGAGATTGCAGACAGGCTGAGCAGATGCATTCTCCTTCTACACAAGTGGTTTCTCAATCCCAAAGTGATGGCAGAAATTTTCAGCCGATGAGGCCAGCCTTGCTGCGACCTTTTTGCTTCCCCTTTGGACAACAAATGCAGCAGCTTCTTTGCCCTCTTTCCCCCAGAGGGGGAGTCCCCAAGAGATGCTTTGACTTACAATTGGCCTACAGGTCTCCTCTACACTTATCCACCATTTCCTTTGATACATTTATTTTTAAAGAAAGCAACTCAGTTGAGATGCAAGATGATCCTCATTTCCCCCTTCTGGCCTCGTCAAGTGGGGTTCCCCTTCCTCCGGCCCCATCTGTTATAGCCTCCATGGATCCTGGACACTTGTCCAGACTTAATTTCTCACCCCCAAGGGTTGACTCTCCCGAATCTGTCCAATCTCAAGCTGACGGCTTGGTTTCTCCACTTCCATTAGTTGCCAGCAGGAAGCCCTTTCCTCACCTGTTCGCGATATCATTCTGGCCTCCCATAAGCCATCCACCAGAAAACTTTACAGAGATAAATGGAAAAGGTTTTCTCTTTGGTCTAAAGAATGGATGCTAGATCCCCTCTCAGCTCCTGTCTGTTATCCTTCAATACCTATGTGAATTCTTTGAAAAATGGAGCATCAGCTGCTACCATACGAGTCCATTTAGCAGCTATTTCCAATTTCCATAACAGATCAGAGGGCACTCTACTTATGTCCATCCATCTATGCAAAACCTTTCTCAAAGGAGTGTTTCACAGCAGACCACCAATTAGGCATCCCTTAGAGGCGTGGAATCTCCACTAGTACTGCAGTCTCTCTCTCAACCCCCTTTTGAGCCTGCTGCAAAATGTGATCTCAAATTCCTTTCATGGAAATCTCTATTTTTGATATCTGTTACTTCAGCTAGATAGATCTCAGAATTACAGACCTTATGCGTCAAAGAGACCATACTTAATATTTCATAAAGACAGAGTATCGCTACGCACTAATCCATCTTTTCTCCCCAAAGTGGTTTCTGATTATTCTGTGAACCAATCCATCGAGCTCCCAGTGTTTTTCCCAAACTATTCCAATAAAGGAGAATACTGCCTACACTCCTTGGGTGTGCATAGGCAACTACGTTTTTACCTAGACAGGACTAAATCTATCTGCAAGACAGACCAACTTTTCATTTCCTTCTCTGGTCCAAAAATGCAATATGCTGTGTCAAAAGTCACTTTATCAAAGTGGCTCAGAGATTGTATTTCTTTTTCATATTCACGTACAAATGAGCCTAAACCTCGCAATATCAAAGCACATTCAACTAGAGCTATAGCAACCTCTGTAGCTTTTCACTCCAGAGCATCTATGGACGACATTTGCACAGCAGCCATTTGGGCTAAACTACACACTTTCATCAAACATTACAAGTTGGATATGGTCTCTAGGGGAAGAGCGGCCTTTGCCTCAGTGGTGCTCAGGAATGTTCTTCCATAAGGGCCACCCAGGTTTCTCAGGTAGCTTGGGATTCTGTCCCATCAGTGATGAATGGGAAGATGATTAACAACATCAGATAAAGAAGATGTTCATCGTGTTACCCTGCTGCAGTCATCACACTTGGGTTATCCTGCCATCAGGCAGTCCCGCAGTCGGCCTGAATTCCAAAGTCTTGGTCCGGCGTCGGTTGCTGTCGCTTCTTCCCTGATGTCAGTGGGCCAGGGGTGTAAAAGAGGCATCCAATGCCATTTTCTTCAGTCTTTCTTGCCGCACGATGCCTAAAGCAGAAGCAGTTCGCAAGTGCCGGTCGGCCGACACCTGAGATTTTCGAATCGAGTTTCAGTCCGAAGTCTTCAAAGCTAAGTACCCCATTGGAGAACCTTTTCTTGCCTCAGTCCGATGTCAGAAAAAGTTAACAATTGCATTTCTTGTGGGAAGCAAATACCTCATAAGGACTTTCATTCTTATTGTATACCTTGCCTAGGCCCAGACCACGACGTCACTGGTTGTCGGTTTTGTGCTAGGTTCAATAAGCGAACTATAAAGCGATGCTTTGATTTCGCATGACACTACTTTGGTAGGAAATTTAATTACACTATGCCGTCGGAGCAACCGAATACCGGCGTGCATAAAATCTGCAGAGATAAAGACAGACAGCCTAGATCCAAGCCAGACTCCGAGGCCTCAGCTGGGCCGGTCGCCGGTTCTCCGGTTTTCAGTGAGGTGCCTACGCAGCCCCTGGCTACCACAGAATTGGAACCCCAGACTGCTTCGGATTCTGTAGCAGAGAGTTCTATGCCGATGCAGCCATTTTCTTTAGGCCCTACCGACAACATTGCAGAAGGAGAAGCCGGTGCTGTAGAAACACCTTCGGTTTCAGAAGGTGTCTTCAGACTGACTACTCTCACCATAAAATCTTATGCTAAGCTTAAGACTCCTCTAAAACCAAAAAAGACTGCACTTCAGTCTCCAGTTCAAGACCCCATGCCTAAGAAACAGATGCTTAAAATGGCTGAAGATTTGATTTCTTTAATCAGGGGTTCCCAAACCCCCCCCCCGACAAAAGGCTTAGACAAGAGGAGGATTATGCCTCCTCTGATCAAGTGTCTATTTCCTCAGGCTCCTCTGAGGAACAGGATTTCTCCTTTCCCCCTTATGAAGACTCTTATGCTGAAGATTCCATTCCCTCAGCTTCTCCCCCTGAAGATTATTCCTTTGGAGAAACCTTACATACCATGAGGGAACATTTCCACTGGGAAGGTCAGGACTACTCCGACTCAAAGAAAAGGCTCTGAGAGTTTCTTTTACTCCCCCAGCACAGACCACTTGCTATCCCCCCAGTTTTAGACATTGTGGATGATGTTTACTTAGAATCTAGTCTAAATCCAGACTCTCTGCCTCCTGCTCCAGCCAAACCAGATAGATACTATAGAGTGCCTGACTCACACAAATTCCTTTGCAAAAGTCCTGTTGCTGCTCCAGAGACAATCTCCCAGGGTCCCAAAGGGGCTAAGGCTTCTATGGCTAAAAATCCTATACCCTCTGAAAGGGACTCCCGAGCACTAGATAGGTGGGGGAAGAAGGTTTACACCTCAGCTACTCTAGCTATGAGAGCACTAAATTGTCAATTTCACATGCTTACATACCAACAATTCTTAATGTCTCAAATAAAACAAAAGATGAGCACACACCCTCAACAGTCTGAATTCAAGGAAATGCAGGATCTGTTGCATGCAGCTGAACAAGTGGGCAAACATACTTTACAATGTGGATTTGATTCCTTGGAAGCTTCCTGTAGAGCAGCTGTTACTGGGTCTGTTATACGTAGGTATGCTTGGTTAAAGGAACAAACTCTGTCTGATCATGTTAAAGCAAAGTTACTAGATGCACCCTTACAGCAGGATGTCTTATTTGGGGTTAAAGCAGAAGAGGTTTTAAAGAAAATGGAGGATAAGGCAAAATCTATGCAGAAGGTCAAAGATTTCTTACAGGTACAGCCCCCACGCTTCAGCAGAAATTGGCCAACAAAAAATTGGTCCTTTCCAACTTCTGACAGACCACAGAGGGGTAAATACAGGCGCCCAAGGGGCAGAGGACAAGCACAAATCCCTTACAAAACTCGCCAATGGGGCACTGCAACACAGAAGGGAGGAGAAGACAGGTCCCAAACTACTAGAAGACAAACACAATGACTTAAACCTCAAACTGCCAAGCAAAACTCTCTTGGCAGCTCCCTTGGGAGGAAAATTAGCACTTTTTGCAGACAACTGGCGCATCGTCACAAAGGACAAATGGGTCCTAGACATTATCTCACAAGGATACAGATTCCATTTTCACACCTTGCCAAGGATAAAAAGAATGCCAGACCTGCCACAAAATCAATGGGCAGAGGCACAAAAACAAATTACAGCTTTCATGGACATAAGAGCCATTCATCTGGTATCTACACAGGAGCAAGGCCAAGGATTTTACTCAAGGCTCTTTCTAGTCCCCAGAAAGGACAATGCTTGGAGACCCATACTGGACCTTTCAATTCTAAATACCTTCTTGCAAGTACCCAAATTCAAGATGCTAACACTACAGCAGCTTCTTCCCATGTTGGGCAAGAAAGCTTGGCTAGTAACGTTAGACCTCAAGGAGGCATACCTGCATGTCCCTGTCAGACAAAATTGCAGAAGATACCTTCGTTTCATTGCAGGTTCAACCCATTACCAATTCTCTGCACTGCCCTTTGGCTTATCTACTGTGCCCAGGGTCTTCACAAAATGCCTGGCACCAGTAATTGCATACTGCGGACAAAGAGGAATTCAGATATACCCATACCTGGACGACTGCCTCATCCAAGCAGAAAGCAAGGACATTCTCTTACAACATCTAGCTTTTGTAAAACACCTTTTAAGTTGCCTAGGGTACACAGTAAATGAAAAGAAATCAAAACTATTGCCCTCACAAAATATGACATTCCTGGGTGCCAGCTTGAATATAACGGCCCAGATGGCTTATCTGATGCCAGACAAACAACTACAACTAACTCAATACTTCAAAACAATGGCAACAAAGACCCAACTCCCTGCAAGAAAAATTCTGCAGGCCTTGGGATTCATGGCATCTTGCATACTACTAACACCATTTGCAAAACTGCATATGAGGAAATTACAATGGTACCTAAAAACCGTATGGACTCAACACAGCCACAGCTTGGAAACAATGATACCTCTCATTCCCTGCCTTCAACAGGAGTTTCTATGGTGGTCACAGGCATGTCACCTCAACAAGGGTCAGCCTTTTACCTTACCCCCAGCCAGGCAAATTATGACAACAGATGCATCGAACTATGCCTGGGGGGGCACACATGGCAGGACGGTGCGTTCAAGGCATATGGATCGCAGATCAAAGAAATCTGCACATCAATCAAAAAGAAATGCTCGCTGTACAGAATGCCCTGACAGCCTACAAAGATCTCTTACATCCAGGACAGCTTATAATAAGGACAGACAACACCACAGTAATGTGGTACATAAACAAACAAGGGGGTACACACTCCTACCCTCTATGCAGGCAAGCAATGACCTTGTGGAACACAGCACTGGCTTACCAAGTTCAATTACAAGCTCAATTCCTGCCAGGAAAAAAGAACACATTGGCAGACGACCTAAGCAGAAACAT
Source organism: Protopterus annectens (assembly GCF_019279795.1). Lineage (NCBI taxonomy): Eukaryota > Metazoa > Chordata > Ceratodontiformes > Protopteridae > Protopterus > Protopterus annectens. The sequence continues at coordinate 1,400,300,976 of NC_056744.1, forward strand.
CAAGGATCCCCATGAGTGGAAACTGGATCCACAAGTATTTGCAATGATAACTCAAAAATGGGGGCTGCCAGACATAGACCTGTTTGCCAGCCCCCAAAACTATCAGCTTCCAAAATTTTGCACAAGGACATTTCACCATCAAGCTTGGAAAGTGGGCGCACTCTCATTCAGTTGGAAAATGCTGACAGTATATGCCTTCCCTCCATTGCCCCTTCTCACAAAGGTGCTGCTGAAAGTCAGGATGGAGAGACCCTGAATGATACTCATTGCCCCAGACTGGCCACGCCAGCACTGTTACCCACTATTAAGGAATATGGCCCAGGGCCCACCATGGATTTTACCACAAATTACTCATCTGCTCACACAGCAAGACAGTCAGATTCTACACAGCCAGCTCAAAACCTTAAATTTGGCTGCATGGCAAATCACCTAGGCAACCAGCCAGCTCCTCTTTCACAAGCTGTTATGGATGTTATTCTGGAGGCCAGAAGGCCCAGCGCCAGGAAAGCCTACTCAGACAAATGGAAAAGGTTTTGCGCCTGGAACCAAGTTAAAGGCCAAAATACCCTTCAGCCGGACATACCTCAGATTCTACAATATCTAACTGAGATGTTACACAAAGGGCTTTCTTTTTCATCTATTAAAATCCACGCCTCAGCTATTTCAGCTCACTACAACACGGATCTTCCCTTATTTTCACATCCACTTCTAAGGCAGCTTCTCAGAGGGGCCAAAAACATTAGGCCTCCCAGGAGAGCACCAACACCAACTTGGGATCTCAATTTTGTTCTGGAAAAACTTACACTACCTCCTTTTGAGCCAGCTTTCTCAGCTGACTTAAAGTTTATATCATGGAAGACTGCCCTGCTGCTAGCAATTACTTCAGCCAGAAGAGTTTCAGAGCTTCAGGCACTAATGGCAGTAGAGCCTTTCCTCATTTTTCATCAAGACAGAGTTTCTCTACAAACTAACCCCTCCTTTATGCCTAAGGTGGTATCCAGTGTGGCTCTAAATCAAACCATCCATTTACCCACCATCTTTCCAAATCCACAGAACAAAGGAGAAAGACTCCTGCATTCCTTGGACATTCACAGGCAGCTACACTACTACTTGGATAAAACTAAGGTCTTCAGAAAATCTGACCAGCTTTTTGTATCCTATGCTACAGCATCACAAGGAAAGGCTATATGCTACAGCATCACAAGGAAAGGCTATCTCAAAACAGACCATTTCCAAATGGATAGGACATTGCATACGTTTTTGCTACACCCACCATGGAAAACCAGTCCCTGCTAGCATAAGGCCCCACTCTACCAGGGCAGCAGCTACATCTACAGCCTTCCTCAGGGGAGTGCCAACCAAGGATATTCTGGATGCTGCAACTTGGAGTTCAGTACACACCTTCACCAAACACTGTCACTTACCACTTTACTCTAAGACTAGAGCTGGCTTCGCCACTGCAGTTTTGCAGGGCCTTGTAGCCTCCTCTAATCCTGTTTGACTCCACCTCCCATCCTTAGCTTTGGGATTCTACCCAAGTGTGATGACTGCAGCAGGGTAACACAATGAACATAGTACAGTTTTGTACCTACCATAAATGTAGATGTTCGAGTGTATACCCTGCTGCAGTCCAGGTTACCCTCCCTCCATCCCCTCTAACCTAACTAAAACCTTTCAATACCTTAAATTCTGATACAACCTTTGTGGTGTATTTGCTTATAGCTGGAGGGATGTTTTGTTTGTGTTAAACTTGTATTATTGGTACTATCTACTGACCACCTTTTGGGGAGGCACCCGACATCTGAGGCAAGAAAAACTGAAGAAAACGGCGTTGGATGCCTCTTACATACCCCTGGCGCATTAACGTCAGGGAAGAAGTGACAGCAACCAACGCCGGACCAAGACTTTGGAATTCAGGCCGACTGCGGGACCGCCTGACGGCAGGATAACCCAAATGTTATGACTGCAGCAGGGTATACACTCGTACATCTACATTTATGGTAGGTACAAAACTGTACTTTATGTCTTACCATAACATTCCATTTGTTTTGTTGATCTTTTCCCATTCATCACATCCCACCCTCTGCCCCCCACGAAAGGCTCCTGGTGGATCTCCTGGGTCCTTGTGGTGTTTTCAGGGTTTTTGCGCAGAAATGGCCGCTGCTTTACTTCTGTATGTCTTATGCAAACTCGATCTGAGGTAACAGGGAGAAGGGCATTGTGGGTAGCAGCTTACCTCGAGAGGTTTTGGTGTACATGAGCTTGGTATTAGTCCGACACAGTTCCGAGGGACTCAGAACCAAACCCATCAGTGATGAATGTAAGAAGATCAACAACACAGATGGAACATTATGGTAAGACATAACTTCTTTTTCCAATTCCGAGATCACACTACAGTGAGGAAAGGGCAAATATCCCATTCTTCACTGTACCACAATCTCAAAAAAAGCACTTTGAGGTCCAGTACGTTCGATATTATGACCGTTTGCAATTTGTGTAATTTGCTCATATGATATACCCCCTTGCTATCATAGGTCAGCATGGTGAACAGCAAAGGACTGAGAACACATTCTTGAGAGACTCCCATCTCAGTGTATTGCTCTCTGGGGTGTTATTGTCTGTTGAATGACCAGTGGAGACAGAGAATGTAAGTTATCAGTGGTTTATTTTACAGCCAACATGAATCCACCTGGATGCACGTTCATGACTTGCACATAACTGAACTTGTTTAACACTGCTCTCCCCGACATACTTCCCTAACTACAGTGGCTGTCAAGGTACAAAATAACAAACCATAGTCACTGTTGTACATCCTCCCTCTTTAATACATGGACAGGTTTACTTTAATATTTCTTCAGTCACATTCCAGAACTAAACATCTTATTACAGTTCAACATAGCCTATCTGATTTCAAGTCTGATTCACTGTATATATTCAGGATTGGGTTTGCAGAGTCTTCCTGCCCATGTCACGTACCGATTTTAATTTGAATTAGAAACAGGAGCTGTCTTTAGAAGTTTATTCGATACTGAAGCATTACTTTGTATTTCAGAATCATTTGATTAAGACGGTCTGTCTTCTTGAAGCTGATTGGTTGGTAATTCACTCAAAGTACTGGAATCATCAGTACACACAGTCCGCTGTGGCTTTGGCTATTGGACAGGCAAAATGTGTCTGTGATTTCTTCTGTAGTATACTCCTTCAGACTGGATTATGTAGGACCTTGGTTCATCACAAATGTCTCTCACAATTCCCTCTCACTCATGTCCTTTGACATCTGCATTCTAACTTCGCCTTACAACAGTGGTCAAAGAGGCCTACCGGTCTTGTCATAGAATAACTTCTGAGAGTGATGTTTTTTTGATAGTTGAGCCTTTACTACCTTCTTATTGTTTGAGTTCGACACGAAGAACTCATTGCTGATTGGAAGAGTTGTTCATGTGTGTTTTGACATCAGTCTTTGAGCTGGTGAACCATGTGTTTACATGAGTAAAGTCTCAAGATGCAGCAAATTTTTTAAACCGTTGATTAGTAAATTGTGCACCGTTATCTGAAATGACGTTATGTGGGCTTCTATGAACTGAGAAGTGCCTCTTTAGTTTTGTAATTACTGTGCTAGACGTCAAATCATGGAGTAAGTCGACTTCAAACCATCTGAATCAGCTTGTACCAGATAATGTTGACCATTCCATTCAAAAATATCTACTGCTACTGTTGACCACTGTAAATCAGGGATTGGGTGTAGGTGAAGAGGTTCGTTTGTTGATGCGGTTTGTTACTGTTGCAAACTGAGTATGAAAATGTCTCTCTTTCAATATCTTTGGACATGGAGGGCCAGAACACAATGCCTCTTGCCCTACTTTTAGTTGATTCACTCCCTGGGTAGCCTCTGTGCAGAATTTGTATATAGTCCATTTGCAATGATTTAGAAACTACCACTTTCATAATGATGTTGTCTTCCACTATGAGCCATCAGTGGGAAATACTAGTGAATTTCAAGAGGCAGACTTGTTTGACATATTGGCCAGGCTTTAACTGATAATATTACTCAGTTTCTGAAGAACTGGGTGTATAGCAGTATGATTTTTTAACTTATCTAGCTGTGATGATGAAATGAGTTTGACTTCGATGACTTCAAGATCAGCCATTTCATTTTTGTGTTGTTCTGTCGTCTTTCTGAGTGTACGTGACAAGGCATCAGCAAGATTCATGTGTTTACCTTTGTGTAAACAATGGTAAAGCTGTATTTTATAGCTTTAGCATCATACATTTCAATTGTGCTGAGGCTGTGTGTCGGGTTGTTCAAAATTGTTACTAATGGTTGGTGATGTGGTTCAATCTGAATTGGCCTTCCATATATATATAGTCAATTAATTTGAAACGTGAACACAACAGCAAGAAGTTCTTTTTTTATTTGGGCATAGTGCATCTCTGTTTGAGTCAGGGTATGGGATGCATATGCAAATGGAATGCCCTACTGAAGACATGCTGCACCAAGTACTTACTGAGAGGCATCACAGGAGAGTGTCACAGGCTTATGGACATCATAGTATCTCAGTGTGGGTGGGTTAGAAATTCTCTTTTTTAAAGTGTCAAACACCTCTTGGTGCTGTACACACCATGACCATTTAATATGTGTACGTTCCAGCTCATGCAGTAGTCCAGAAAGCTCACTAAGGTTTGGGATGAATTTCCCCCAAATAATTAATCATAACCAGAAAACACTGTAAAGATGTAACATTCTCTGGGACTGGCATCTCGTTGATTATTATCTTTGATGGATCTGGCTGCAGCCCTGAACTTTTGGATATGTGACCAACGTAGCTGCCTTCTTTCAGTTTGAATTTACATTTTAAAGGATTTATCTTGAGGTTGACCTTACGTGCATGGTCTAGAACTTTCCTGAGGTTTCTGTTATGTTCCTTTTCTCCATTGCGTCCAACAGCAAAATTTGCTAAAAGGAATTCTTGGCATCTTGAACTGAGAAAACAGTCAAATTTGGCATTAATGCTTCTACCACTTCTACTGTGAGCATTGGATGATGAGGATGTTTAAGGGCTTTAAGTCTTTAGGATCAATGCATATCCGAATATCATCTGAGCTTTTCTTGTGGGCTGCCATCATGGATGATACCCATTCAGTAGGCTCTGCCACAGGAGTAAGAACACCTAAATTCACCATTCTGTCTAATTCTGCTTTTACCTTACTTTGCATTGCTGCTGGGATTTTACATGCAGGTCTGACAAAAGGATTTGCTTCATGGTTCAGCTTCATGGAATGTGTAACTGGAAGCTTACCAAGTTCATCTTTGAAGAGGTTGTCATTTACATTTGTATTCAAATGGTGCACTTCTTTATTGAACAAAATCAAACCCATTCTTACGCTGTCTATGCCTAGTAATGACTGTATATCTCTTCGAACTACATTGAATTGTAAATCATAACGAGTACTTGCAGAATGGCAAGGAAGGACTAAAACGCCATCTGTTTGAATTTCTTTGCCACCATAAACAACTAGTTTTGTGCTCCTTGTTATGTCGAGGTTCTCTCCAGCTTTTACTTTTGCATAAGCTTTTGCTGATGCAACATTACATTTGGATCCGGTGTCTACTTTAAGGTCTATCGACTTCCCATTAATTTGCATGGTACAAAATATTCACTCTTTGCTGACAAGTGCGAGTCCACTGTGTCAACTATCTCGCTGGCCACAGAAACACCATCAACATAAAAAGTTTCATCTCTGCCATCAGGGTCTGCTAGAGTCTCAATTTGATCCACTGTCTTTGTCAGATAAATTTTATCGTGAACCTGTGTCGATCTGCAGAACTTTTTGAAATTATTCCACTTTTTGTATTTGTGATATTGTTGAACATAGGCTAAAAACTTTTCTTGTTTAGGTTCATGACTCCTCCCATAATTGTGACAATTGCTAATGGCAAGTGGTGTGGCACAGCTCCTCAAACTACACTTATGCGGCCATATTGTCTTAGTTTTTGTTGTATTCTGTCGATATTCGCAGCAGCAGACACAGCAAGCTTACTAGTTTATTTTTCTGTCCGTTCATGTATCTGATAAATTTCAGTAACTTTGCTCAATGTTAATTCACTATCGTGTAGTAGAATTTTTCTCATTATGAATGCCACATACCAGGTGGTCTTTTATTAAGTCATCTTGTAGATCCCCAGATCTCCATGTCTTTGCCTTATTTCTTAAATCAGTAACATATGCTTCCATAGTTTCACCGGGGTTTTGATTTCTCATATTGAATTTGTCTCTCCCTCATTATATTCATCTGGAGGTTACACAGCTCTCAAACTTTACACTTTAAGGATTCCGAATCTTCACGGCTTTCAGCTTGAGCAATGACACGGTGGTTTTCTCCCTCTCCTGCATAAACAGCAGGTGCATATACAAAAGAATGCTCTCACTCTGTAGCCTCAGAGCCTGCCAAATTGAGAATATAAAATGCTTGTGTGTGTAAGTCTTTGTCTGAATGTGCAGCTTCTGTGAAAATATATTCTTGTGCACACACACACACACACACACACACACACACACACACACACACACACACACACACACACACACACACACACACACACACACACACCAATTCTCAGTGACACTGCGATTAGAAACCAGTGGTTCGGGTCTGCAAAATCTGTCTGCCTTGCCATCAATGTATATTTGTTTACCTTTTGCACTTTGGTCGTTCATTACACTTGGATTATACACTTCTGACACCATGTTGAATGAACCAGTAGAGACAGAGATTGCGACTTACAAGTGGTTTATTGTACAGCTGGCATGAATCCACCTGCATGCACATTCATGACTTGCACATAACTGAACATGCTTAACACTGCTCTCTCCCATGTGCTTCCTTAACTACAGTGGCTGTCACAGTACAAAATAATAAAGCGTAGTTGCTGTTCTACACTGCCTATGCTCACTCTTTGTGGTCTGTCAGTGAGGAAGTCCAAAATCCAGTTACAGATTGGAGTGCTGACACCCAAATGAATCAGTTTCTCTATCAGATGTTGGGGTATAATTGTGTTAAAGGCAGAGCTGAAGTCAGTGAATAATAGTCTGACATACCAGTTCTTGTTTTCCAGGTGAGCCACGGATGTTTGCACTGTCAGTGAGATGGCATCTGTAGTGGAGCATTTCAACCAATAATCAAATTGGAGTGGATCCAGTTCTGCAGGGAGATTTGTTGTTAAATAGTCTTTGACCAGTCTTTCGAAGGGCTTCACTACGGTAGAGGTGAGAGCTGCTGGATGATAGTCATTCAGGCTTGCTGGTTGAAACTTTTTGGGTAATGGTATGATTGTTCTGTTCTTGAAGCACTTTAGTACTATGGCATGATGCAAAGATGTGTTAAACATGTCAGAAAGAGCCATCGTCACTTGAACAGCACAGTCTCTTAGCACACACCCCAGAATGTTTTCTGGTCAATCTGCTTTGCTTGGGTTCACCTGACTTTACCTCAATTCAGCCCATGTTCAGAGAACTCTGAGTACTATTTCATTTTGCCTGATGGTGAGTTTTGTGGCTTTTGTGCTATTCCCTTCATCAAACCTAGTGAAATAGGCGTTGAGCTCATTTAGAAATTCATTGTTGTCATCACACTTTGAAGATACCGGTCTGTAGTCTGTTAAGGATTGTGTTCCTTGCCACAGACATCTTGAGTCCCTTAGGTCTGAGAAATGACTCTGGATTTTCTGTCCATAGGCAAGCTTTGCATTCTTTATTCCCCTGTTTAGGTTCTTTCTGGTCTCTCTGAGGGCATTCTTGTCTCCTGCTTTAAAGGTAGCATTACGTGCACTTAGGCGCTCATACACTTCATTTGTGATCCAGGGTTTTTGGTTGATCCTTATGTTGCTGTTCTTGTTGACTGTCACATCATCCACACATTTAGATATGTATGTCAACACAGATTCCATGTACTCATCCAGATTGATGTGCTGGTTCCCCATAGCCACGTTCTTAAACATATTCCAGTCCATGTTCTCAAAGCAGTCTTGGAATGCTAAGACTGTTCCCTCTGGCCATACTTTTATTTGTTTCTTTGTTGGCTTGGTTCTTTTTAATAGTGGGTTGTACAGGGATTAACATGATGGCCAGATGATCTGAGTTACCCAGGTGTGAGTGAGGTGCTGCCTTATAAGCCAGCTTGACATTGGTATATACTTTGTCCAGTGTATTGTTAGTGAAGTCCACATGCTGGTGATAGGTAGGACTGACTTTAGGTTTATTTGGTTGAAGTCACTCACTATTATGTGGGTAAACTCTGGATTTTGATTCGGCAGTTCACTGATTGACTGGTGAAGCATGGCCAGTGCCTGGCTGGTGTTAGCACTGGGAGGAATACATACAGCTGTGATGCCCATACCATTAAACCATTGAACTCTCTTGGCAAATAGAAGGGTCTACATCTTAGCGACAAGAACTCAATGTTTTAGGAGCAGTGTGTGGTAACTGCCTCACAGCTGGTACACCATCTGTTATTTACATAGTTACAGACACCCCCTCCCCGCAATTTACCACTGCGGATCTGATTCCTGTCAGTTCTAAATAATGTCAGTCCTTCCACATGGACCACACTATCGCTGATATTATAGTTTAACCATGTCTATGTGAATGTGAGCACACAACTGTTTTTCACTTTGCTTTTTGTAGTTAGTTCTAGCCTTATGTAGTTCATCTTTTTATCCAGGGAGCGAACGTTGGCCTAAATGGAAGTGCAGCCCTGTGAGGGTTGGCCTTTAGCCTGGCATATATTCCAGCTCTAGTTCCTCTTTTCCTCAGCCTTTCACATCTTTTCCTTCTGCTTCTCATTTTAGAAGTCATATTTGCTTTAGCAAGACATTTTGGACCATGACTGAGTATAGTTCCTTGTTCCTGGAGTGTAGTAGGCCTAACAGGCCTCGGAGACAACTCATCAAGCCTGCAGCACTGCGAGCTTAAAGATTGGATTTCTAGAAGTTTCTCTTTACTGTAACTTAGTTTACCTTCAGTATTTTACCTTGAGTGTGGATTTTTGTTGTTTTAGACATAAAAGAAGATATTGTGCACATTTCCCTGTCGAGCTGTCTCAGCCACACAGGGCGCCACAATTTTTTTTTTTCATTGGAATATTTGGGGCAGATGAGAAGAGGAATACTTATATTAATTGCAAGGGGGGCTCCAATAGTGATAGAAGAGGATAAAAAAGATAATAATGGGAGATTTGTAATGCTAAGGGGCTACTGTCAAGGGAGGAGGAATCCACTTGCATGTATTTATATTTCACCTAAAACTGCTATAATGGAACTTAAGAAAATTCTGGGAGAAATAATCAGTTTTCATCAAAGCAGATTAGTTATGGAATTGACAGGAATTTGATTTGCAGCCCAGAAGGGAAACCACAACAAAGGAGGGTGGATTTTTGAAGAAATTTATGAAAATATTTGGCATGGAAGATGTGAATTCAGTAATAGGAGTTTGAAGTGAATTTACGTATTATTCCTCATGGTATAAAAACTGTGGCTAGGCTAGACAGACTTTATATCTCACAGGAACATGTGCATTTAATTGGAATTTTGATACTCACCCAATAACTATTGTAGATCATGTGCCAATAATAACTGAAATAAAAACACAAGGTACTGAAATAAAAAAAAGAGAAGAATTTAAGGTATTTATAGCCATCGTGGTGCAGCGGTAGCGTTGTCGCCTCACAGCAAGAGGATCTCCTGTTTGATTCTCAGCTGGAGCGCCTTCTGTGTGGAGTCTGCATGTCCTCCCCGCGGTCGAGTGGCGTTCGAAAGAAATGCGTGAATGGGCATGCCTTCGTTGAAGGTTGGGTGTCGGGCTGGCACCTCGGCACTGTAAAAATCTACTGCCAATCATTAGTGGGCCGGAGTTCTGCTGTGGTGACCCCTAACCAGGAAAAGCCGAAAGAAGAACAACAACATAGTAGAGATTGTTCAGGAGCTAATTGAGAGGATAGAAGTTACTTCTGAAAATAAAGCTAGGGACTGGGGTAAAATTAAAGCAGAGTTTATGAATAGGGTAGAGCTATGATTATGAAGTAACAAGAATTATTTAGAGGTACTGACAAATGTTAAGGTATTGCAGAATAGGGGGAATCTCACAGAACAAGAAAAAGATAAACTGCAGAATGCTAAGCAGAAAATAAGGGATTACCTCAATATATAAATGAGTTTAGAAAGACTGCTGTTAGGCAGTTGTTTTTTGATAATAGCACAAAAACTTTTAGCACAACAGCTCAGGCAACAGAAAGTAGAAAGGGCTGTCACCAAGCTTAGGGAGCGTATAACAAGGAAGGTAGCAAGAGATCCTGTAGAGATATTAGAAATATTTTTGGAAATTCTGTGAAAGTCTGTATAAATCAGAGAAATATTTAAATCAAGAAAATATATAAATGAAAATGTTTATGGAAGAATATGCTAAGGTTAGAGGTAGATGAAGCTCAATTACTAATAGTCAGGATAGGTGGAGATGAGATTAAAATTGTGATGTATAACCAATCTACAGGAAAGTCCCCAGGAATAGATGTAATTCCTGTGGAAGTTTGGAAGCTAGGAGGGAAAAAACTGATAAAGATCGGGAAGGTTTTGTTTAACAGTATTTTAAGAGGAGGAGAAGTACCAACATCCTGGAAAAAACGGTGGTAGCTGTAGTACCTAAAGAGGATAAAGATTCATCAGATCCACCTTCATACAGGCCCATTTCAAATACTAAACCATGATTATAAAGTGTTCATGTCTATAATGGCTAAAAGAATGGCAAAAATAATGCCAAAATTGGTAGATATGGATCAGTGTAGTTTTCTAGTGGGGAGGCAAACATTTGACAACATTAGCAGAACATTGATGATCCAGAGGAAAGCTGATAGTAAGAAAATGCCATTGATGTTGATGGGTCTAGATGCAGATAAATCATTTAATGTAGTAAGCTGGGACTTTATGAGCAGGCAATGGAAGAATTTACATTTCCTGAAAAAAAATTATAAGGCTGATTAAGAGGAAGGATATAAGAGAGATCAGAGGCGAAAATTAAAGTGGTTGGGGTCCTCTTTGATAATTTCTGCTTCAGCAGGGGGACCAGGCAGGGGTGTCCTCTTTCCCCATTGTTAGTTGCATTATGTTTAGAACCATTGGCAAACAAAATAAGAGACTTAGCAATTTAAGGATATAATTGATTTGGTAGTTAAGAAAAACTGTCTCTATTTGAAGATGATATTATTTTATACCCGACAAAACCAGAAAGAGACATTACAGTGTTTTGGAACATCTTGAGAGAATTTCATATCTTTTTGGGATACAAAATTAATGAAACTAAAACAAAGGCAATAGGGGTAAATTATGTACCCACATATGAATTGGTTCAGCAATATCCATATTTAATAAAATGAAGTATTTAGGAGTATGGATTAAAAATGCTTCTGGTGTGGCAGCGAAGGATATGTGGGATGAGACTAAAAAGATAATACAAAAACTGAGAAAATAGAAACTGTGTTGTATGGATATAGAGTCCCATTAGTCTTATTCACAGGTTGGGTATATTTTTATCAATCAGAGAAGTTGTGGATAGCAATTAATAAAGAGCTGAAGGACTTTATCTGCGATGGGAAGACTGCAGGAGTCAAGTGGTATAAATTGGTTCTTCCAGTAGAACAGGGCAGATTGGGATTAGCCAGTCTGAAAGAGTATTTCAGAGTTGCACAGTTAAGGCTTCTATACATAGCACAAGCAGAAAACTATAATTCTGATTCAAAGTATAATTCAAAGTGGAAAGGGATGATGATGAAACAGGCGGAAGGCTTGAGAAACAAGGAGAAACTGTGATTTGCAGGCCTTTAAGGAGACTAACAGTAATCGTACAGAATATTATAAATATAAAGTAGCAGAAAGTATCCTAGGAACTAAGCCAATGTGGGAACGGAGAAAGACAATAGGCAAGAGTGGGCTGGAATTTATTGGAGAAAACTGGCAAAGGAACCAAGGTATTGGGGCACATGATAGAATGGGAAGATGCCAAGAATTTATTTGGACTGCAGGTTAGAGATTGCTTTCCCCTATCAAGGATTGATATCAGAGTAAAGGCAAAGAGAGAGAAAGAAATGGGGAGGGGGTCCTAAACAAAAGACCAGCACTGGTAGAGGTTTAGCTGTCATTAAAAAAGGAATAATTAGTGGAGCACATAAAATACTGCATGATAACTATAAGAATCAATCAGAAGAAGTTAGAAAGGATTGGGAAGAGAGACTGGATAAGCACTTCACAAAGAAACAATGGGAGGAAATAAGCATGTCTCTCAAATATGCAACAAAATCTAGAAGATTTAAGATTTTTGCTTGGAAATATTTATGTAAATATTTTTATACAACAAGTAGACTACAGAGAATTTTTCCTCAAGTAGACAGCAAATGTTGGAGGTGTGACAGGAAGGAGGAGGTAATTGGGAACATTTTCTGTGAGAGTAATGAGTTGGCAGACTTTAAGGATTCTCTGTGGGATGCACTGTTAGAGATGCTGGGTGGGCAGATTAGTGTGACGAGGGAGATGATTTTTCTGCGCTGTGATACAGAATCGGAATTACCTAGATATGGCAAGGCCTTGCTGTGTCTAGTTATGGTGGCTGCCAAAAAGGCAATTACCATAAAAGAGAAATCAAAATGTAAACCAACTATACCAGAAATAGTGAATATAGTAACAGAGTTAAAACAACTGGGATTGAGATCTTTAGAAAAGGGTAGGAACTAAACAGGAAAAATGGGAATTGTGGGAACAATACATATGGGGAGGAATGGGGTTTTAAAGAAGGCAGGAATTAAATGAGCTATGTACAGTTTAACTGAAAATGATTGGTTAGATTATAAGTGATGTATAATGTTTGCAACTGAGAGTGTGTCAGTATGGTTTGTGATGTGAAATGCTTGCATCTAGGATTGTGTCGGTGTGGTTTGTTTTCATTTATATGAATTTATGATTGCCTATGTCATAAGTGTTGGCTTAATAAAGATGTTTATTTTAAAAAAAGGCAGGAATTGAATAATTTATGTCATGTTTCTTAAGTTATATGATATATACCAATATATGAGAAGCAAAATGTTTGTAAATGTGAACCTGTTAATATGGTTTGATTACCTTTATAAAAATTTAAATTTGCCTATGTCACAAGTGATAATTCAATAAAGGTGTATAAAAAATACAGAATACTTAGGTCCTTTACAACAGTGTCTGATTGGAGGGGTGCTCAGAAGAGGGCATATCAGGTGTTCCATAGCTATCTGTGA